>NW_005054323.1:5791932-5899246 GCF_000277835.1 Geospiza fortis
CAACTGTGGTGGACACATAGAGACTGAGCCTTGTGCTGTCACTGGGCTTGAGGTTCCTGGTGCATGGGTGTCTTGCTCCACCCACAGAAGAGAAAGCAAGCATTGCGCAAAGCTTCAAATCTGCAATTTTCCTGCTAGGGGGTTGCAGATAGATGTTGAAAATGAGAAAGGAATGTGAAACCGGGGCTACTGAGAAAAGAGCTGTGTGTGCTGTGAACATGGAGGGCAGCATTGCAGTAATCAGAGAGGTGGTATCTCCTGACAGCTCCTTGCTGCTCTTGCTATGAGAACCAAACTGTGCGGCTTGGAAGAAATAAAGAAGATGTACAAGAAATATTAGCTAATAAAGCACTACAGCCAGATGGGCATGCAGCTGATTTTATGGGACATTCTGTGGCAAATTACTTCCAATTGTACATAAAGATTTTAATGTACTTGAAAGCCAAAACATTCTCCCCTAACTTAATTATCCCACCAGGAAGAAACCCAAAGAAATGTAGCGTGTACAAATCTATATCATAATCTTGCATTGACAACAATAATTTTTAAATTAATTACTTTTATATTAGGGGCCAATGTTATAAGATTTTCTTAAAGCAAGTTTTCCAGAAGACACTGCTCTCTTCATCACTGAAGAGATGAGTATGAGAGAACTGAGTATGTCAGCTTTGCTCTGGCATTACAATTTGATTGACTAGGAACATCTCAGCAGGAGATTCAGTTTGCCTCCTGAAAAAGTAAGGCATTCACTCAACCAGTCATTTTCTCAGCCTACATTCTGGAAGACAATTACGCTTTTCTACTGGTGCTCTGACAAGCAGACTGGTCTTGCCTTGCATGTGTCAGAGCCCCATGTGCAGCCCTGATGAGTGCCCTGATGACTGTGGGGCTCTGAGAGCGCTGACACACAAATTGACAGTAGTGGATACCAGCTCAGTGCATAGTGAATTAGCCTTTGTGTGGGGTAGAAGCACACGGAGTGTGCAGTAATTGGTAGAGTTGCATATGCCATTCTTGGAGCCTTGCCGTAGTAACATTTTTTTGTCAAGGAGTGTTTCTGAGTTTTAAGTTGCACCAGCCAAACAAAGATTTTCTGTCTGTGTATGATGAAATATATCTCCATATTTTTCCATGTGGATATTATTCTGCAGAATCATTTCTGTCAGAGGTGAAGACTTTGAATGACGTTACTCATTTACTAGAACCTGGGACTTTGTTCAGCGTCTTTGTTTTATTGTACATGTATTTCATGTACATCTCTATTAAAATGTATTTGTTTGACATTGGTTGCCATGGCATATATATATACACATTCTTGCAGATATAGACATACATATGAAAATGTGTGCATAAATATATATGCTATTTGAACATGTATTTAAAATAATAATTATTCAACTTAGGCATATTTCATGTAGCAGTGTCAACCTTAGGATTATGGATTTCTGTATGCTGGGAGACCACTTCTCCTGTGTTAATGCTTGCTCTGCAGCTGCAGCACGGGCACTAGCACAGAGTTTATTGCAGGAGGTGAGCCCAGTGACTCCCTCTGTTCAGAGGGCAGTGGGGTCACTGTCACATGCTCAGGCAGAGGTATTCATTTGCTGTAGGTGAGGTGTGATTGCTTCTGTACAGGATGACCCAGCTCTGATTTCTAGATTCAACAGGTGCCTGTTTGGGGCAGAATACTTCACCCTGACAAAGCTTACCTGCTTGGCCTGGAATCTGGTCAAAAGATACAACAATGTAAACTATTTGTGGTGAACTAGTGGAGGTGCCAGTAATTTTGGGTGTTGGATATCCTAAAAGCCTTACTTGGCTTACCATCTTCAAACCCTTTGAAGTAAGGTTTGACAGATAAGATGCTAAGCTGACCTGAAGGAGTATGTCTTGTAGCCAAATCCTTTATGTTATAGAAGTCCAGCATGCTTTCATTCACTTAGATTCTTCCATGTGAAGTATATGGAGTTTCTCCCATGGATTGGGATGCCTCTTCATGGTTGCTTCCCAGGGATTTATATAAAGGGAAAGAAGTATTCCATGAAAAGAACTGTGGTGAGATACATCAAAACTTCTACTTAAAATTTCTTTTGCTAACTTTAATAAATAGTTGCTTTAATATAGTGCATTTTTCCATTTTATGTCATAGATGACTAGTTTTTTAGCTTTTGTACTGTAAGTAATTTTGATACAGATCTTCTGTGTGTTAATTTTTTTTAATAAATAACTAATTTTTTATAAATATATCTGATTTGCCATCTTTAAAACTTGTGGGACATGGTTACAAAAAAACCTGTTGACAGTCTGAGGCTAAAATGAGATCCAGCTTCCCCAAGACTCCTCTCTCTGAGGTAGATTTAATAAAGCAGGGGGTTTTTCTTGGCACCTTGTGACTCAGTGGCAGGGCTTCTTTAATAGACTTTGTCTGAAGCTCTCACTTCACCTACAACACTCACCTCGGAGCAGGCAGGGCCAATGATTTGTCCTCCAACAGGAGGCAGATGAAGTCTGCTGTGGAGCTGTTGCTCTCTGCTAGGCAGGCAGCAAACTCATCTGTTAGCAGGGAGGTAATATTGTGATGAGGCTTTATTTGTACCCTCATGACCATGTGTTAAGGAAAACTAAGATGGACTCTGAGTCTTCTGCACATTTTACATTCTGTTTGGTTTTTTTTTTTTTCCATGGCTCCATTAAGGTTATTAATAGTATTTTTGTATTTATATGTATTTTACCTCAGTGTATGTGAAATGAAAGCAGCCCTGTCACACTCAGTGATGTCTCCACATCCTGTATGAACACCCTCTGCCTTGCTCCAGGGCCGTGTTATAATGTGTTTCACACTAAAGCATGCTGAGAGATCTTTGCAAACCACAATAGATCTTTCTGGTCTTGTTAGCAGGTAGTATTTCTCAATGCTCCTGCTGTAAAGGCAGACTCTTAGTTTCTTAACAGTACTTCTTCTAATGGACCTATGAGGTAAATATAAATTACCAATATAATTCTAGAAATGGCTACAGCAGGACTTTTTATTACCTAGCAGTTTGTGACTTAGAACATCTCAACACCTCAGATTGCTGAGAAATTATGTTCCTTGCTGAAGCTGGGAATAATTTTTCTCAGTAATTTCTGGGTTTGTAAGGTAAAATCTAGGACAGATTCAGAGTAAAACACTGCCTTTAAATCTTTATGTATTGAGGAGAAGGAGGAGAAGTATTTCTGTTGTTTATTTGGTCCTTTGGAAGCTGTAACGAGGTATAGAGAAGCCTTTATGAATAGTCTGTGAGAACAAATATGTCTATAACATCTAATAGCTTCAGCTCAATTAAATTTTTTTTTCGCCTTGTTTTTTCTGGTATTGCTGTGCTGTGCTTTCCTCAGTAGGTGGCAAGCTTCACAAGCTGTAGCTGGGTGGATTTTTTTTTTTTTGCAGGCCTTTAACCTCAGATAAAATAACATGTGCTGGGAGAGCTTTGCTTGGACCTCATCCAAATAATATTTGCCTTCTTTCGCTTGCCAGAAAGGAGCCATTATTGCTCCTAATTCGAATATTTTCTTTTCTGAACTGATCTGTGAAAAAGCACATAGCTGCTGCAGCGGAGTATTTACTCTCTGTCTGTACTGCTTTTTGAGATTAGTGAATAAGCAACTGCAAAAACGTCCCCTTTTTGCTATTTAAAAGGAAAAACATTGTATCCATGAAACACAGGCCGGGTTTGTTGGTTTGTTGATATGACAGATCAAGCATTAGTTAAAATAAGAACAAAGCACTGCTTTTTTTTTTTTTAATAAGTATCCTCTGTTGCTACCATTTTTTTTTTGTATTGTTAAGTGTGAGGGAGCACATGAAATTCTTCATATTACAGAAACAAGGATCATCTTCAAGAAACTTAAGAGGTCCCTCTGGCATATAACAAAAATGACTCCAGTGTTTCAGAAACCATGGAATCCAATTCAAGCAGTGACACAGAGTAAGTAGGTAGGTGAAATAGAGAACAAGATATGCCTTGGGATGGACCAGTGACATTTCTGCTAACCGTCCATGGGCTTTGGAGAGGAACTTATGTCTCAGGAGCATTTGGAAAGAAAAAAGTGGGTATCTGATGCACAGGGGCACTAACACAAGAGCTGAAAGCATACGGGGCTGTGACCTGGCTCTTTCCAAACACCCTGGAAATATTTGTGATCACATTCACTGTATAAGACATTGTGTGTGTAATGCACGTGTTTTTCTGTGGATATTTTTTCTCTGGTGTTTCTTCACTAGAAAGAGGTAGTGAAGAAAACTATGGAAAGAAACAAGAAGCAATAGAGAGATTTTAATGAAGATCTGAAAAGAACCAGGGAGGTTCAGTCCCTGGGATGACTGTTTGGTTGAAACTGTTGTTGCAGCTGTTCGGCTTGTTTTTAACGACATTGAATTTAGACAAAGAACAAAGGCCCTCTATTCCTCTGCAAGCAAGTCCTCTGTGGGAATGTTTCTGGGTCTGTGAAAAGAGATTGCTTCCTCATTAGCAAGAATGAAGTGTGTTGGGGGGGAAAAACTGAAAACAGTCAGATTGGAAAGGAGCTATGGTCTGAACTGGAATTTGCTCTTCTGAGTGGTAATGATGAAAAGCCATGCATCCAGTGGCAGATAATTTCATTACTCTGTGCACGTTTATTTGTGTTTCCAGCCATGAGATCCTGAAGCAATGATAGAGTTGTTTTAAAGCCTAACATCGGCTTTTTGAACTGGAGGACCCAAATTTACAGCATATATTTAAACCGAGGCAAGCCTATTGGCTTGCTGTGGGAGAACTCTGTTAATACTTTTGATCCAAGGATGAGAAGTCTTTAATCTCCTTTGCAGCCCTCGCCTGGCCCCTCCTTCTCCCCCACCATGGATTTCTTCATCCTTTAACCAGTAGGCTCAGTAGATCTATTAACATAATCACCTGGTGTGATCATATTCACAATACAATATCCCGTTTTCTATCTCCTCATTTGTGCTTCTCTATATGCTGCATATTCCCCACATAACCTCTTGATCTTGTCCGAATTTGTGTTTATCTTAATCATGTTATCTCCCAAAGTTTAAGGTAAGATTTTTCTCTACATATTCTGGCTCTATTGTTTCATCCTCTTTTTCCCCATGAACTTTCTGCATGCAACAAACTCCTCATTTTTTCACCTATGCCCTCAGTTTAGGATGTGGCAGTTACATGTCCTGGGGTAAACCAGCCCCTAACAAACATGAAAACAATCCCCTAGAAAGCAAAGCAAAATAGTAGGAGCTCATAGCCTTCCTGAGGAGGCACAGGGGTCTGTGCTAGCACACTAGCTCTGCCGAGGCTAAAATGGAAGACTAAGATGCATTCTGGTGAGGAATAAACAGTATTGTATGTGAAGTACAAGTGCGGGATACTACTGTAAGGAAAATGTTCCTCTCCTAATCAATAAGAAGGACTCAAAGCACAGAAATGGGGGAAGGTTCTGCAATCATGGTCCTTAAGGTCTGCCTCTGACTGTTGTTATAAGAAGAATGAGAAAGCTTGAACTTTATAACTCACCACCTGGGGAAAAGGTGGAAAGCAGAGATGATGCCTGGATAACAAGGCTTGACATGTCCACAAGCTTCTGGGACACCAAGCCAGAAGGGAAACTGTCCTTTCAGGGCAATCCCTTGTAGCCAGCTCTAGAAGAAGAAGGTGGGCTATCTGGCTCCAACTTAGCTCGTGCAGTCAGTTTGTCAGGGAAGACGAAGCAGATGCTTAAGCGGCTTGAGGAAAATGGGCATCAAAGCCAATGAGTTGGAAAAATATTTGGGGTAAATTCCAGGGAAGGGTGGAAGAAGATTGAGGTACATATGTCAAACTGAATGCTGAGAAGGATGATGGTGAGGAGGAACATCTATTGTGGAGCTCATGCTGAAGAGAGCCATGTCCCATGGGAAGCCCAGCTGTGAGTGTCTTGGAAATACAGCATGATTTATAGGGTGGAAGGAGATGGTGGGGACCATGGGAAGTAAAGAACATTTTCCTGAGGATTTAGCTGAAGTATACTCACCTGCCCATTGATATCCAACCAAAAGTAATTGGTTTCTCTCCCTCTCTGGTCCCTTCAGGCACAACCCAAGGTCCCTCAGAGGGCTGGGCTGAGGACTGTGCTGACTAGAGTTTTACCCAAGCTCGGCCACCATCACCACATGTGCCTACCTTGAGCTGCACACAGGCCAGCTGTGGGGCAGTTGTGGAGCAAGGGGAGGTGCACAGTGCCAAGGCTGCAGCCCCAGCTCCTCATGGCACAGTCCCGTGGCTGCAGGAGCCATCAGCTCACCCAGACTGCACCAGAGTTGAAGTGCCGTGTTCCCTGCCATATGAGAAGCCATATCAGGCTTCAAGGGTCTAGGTGTGTCTCCTGTCATGCTGGCCATGGTCTGCTCTACTGCTCAAGACAACCAGAGATTCACAAGGGCCGGCTTGGCTGGCTCTCTCCTTACCATGGCACAGGCTTTGGGCTGGTATTTACAGCTGACATCAACAGTGCGGTTCCTGCCCATGCAGCCTGTGCCTGTTGGTGGAAGAAATTGAAGCAATATACACTGCTCTCACAGGCCAGGATCTCCTTCCTCTGCATGCTGTCCTGGTGAAGCCAATGTGCTTACTGAATGAATGAATGTTTCAGAAATGCTGATGGGTGTTTACTGGCATCCTGTGAAATCTGACTGGGTCCATGCTGGAGAAAGGGAATGCTTAGCCCTGGCTCCATGGGAGTTGAACACAGAAAATGCAACTAACAGCACAATGAGGATTTTTTCTGCCTTACTGTGGCCATGTGATTGGCAGTGTGTAATGTCACACACAGCTGAATGAATGTTGACTCTGATACAAATAGACTTTTCATGTATGTCTCAGTGATATCCCAATTATTTAAGTCTTCTTTTCCACTCTGTGTTACTGTATGAGAGAAACAGTGGAAATTAATACGCTCATATACCTGTGACTGCCTTTTACCATCTATGGTGCTTGTTCAAATACATTTCAAAGTAGTATTTTGAATTTATATGACTTTCAGAAGCTCTGATATCTTTTGTCTGGCTTATTGTGTTTGGTGTTATTTGTGTGTCTTTAATAGATAATCCTCATCCTTCAGTTTATCTATTAGCTGTGCAATATCAGAGCTCTGCAAATTCAGAGTAGCAAGTAACTGATTGCCAGTTTTCATTCTGAATTTCAACCATGCCTCCTGTCCTTTGCTGTGGCATTCTTGGGGTTTCATGATCCTGTTTCCTCTCCCGCTTGGAAATCTGATCTGGTTACATTGTTGCTATTTAAAGCAAGAAAGCACAATTGCAAGTAACTTATTGCTAGTCTAGTCATAATTTCTCTTGTGAGTTGTAGTTATTATCCATGGCTCAGTTGACTGCTCTTCATCCATTAGAGATAGAGATGCATCATTCAAGTAATGAAACTATTCACAAGGCACCTGTCTGGTCATTTAAAAGATCGAAAGCTTGTAAGCAACATTCCTAGCTGCCTGTGGGATTTCATTATTTCATTCGCTCATACAAAGACCAGAAAAATTCGCTTTGCAGAAAATCTGTACAGGAATTAGGAATTACATATAAATTCAGAAGGAACATAATTAAATGTCTTCCCATGAATACCAGTAATTTCTTCACCAGGAGGGGTTGTTCTAGCAACTTAATTTCTCAGGAATGGCTTTGTTCAGCACATATTTGGTAAAAAGCTACAGTTTTCCACTGTGTTGCACTCTTTGCTGTTACCTTTGTGTGAATTCTCTGCATCAGTTCTTGTGACCCTCCCTAGGATTATTTAGATAATTAAAAAAAATTATAATTAGTAATTATTCAAATTAGTAGTTTTTCAATATATTCAGGTTTGAATGGAAAGACCTGGGGAATAGAGTCAATGTTGCACTTATAACTAGAAGTGTATTGGGGTGAAGTATATCAGGGATCACTGTTCAAAAGGCAGACTTGTACAGGTGCTTTTTAGGGAAAAAATGCTAAACTATTGTTGGTGCACTATGGTATTAATTTGATTGGCCTAGCTACACTTACAGTTTGGGAAGTTACTGCAAGAAATAACTTCACAATCATAGTTTCACAAGTTAATACTCAATATATGAACACTTTTTTTGAGCTTTTAACTTGTGCATCTTGGTGAGATAAAATGTTTCAGTGTTATTCATCTTTCTGATTTTGACCAGTATATTTGTCTTGGAATTTGCTATGAAGAAAAACATGCACCCAGTTTGCCATAGTAAAATGCAGGATAATGACTTTGTAAGGTTTGACTGCTCCTGCCATTGTGTATACTTTAACAATGATATGAAGACAAAATTTATAGGCAACAAGGCTTGTGTTTGCCAGAGTTCAACTTGTTTACTCGAAAGTCTTTCATTCCTTTTAATCAGAATTCCACTTGCTATTAAGCAGTCAAGCTCAGTCATCCAGGAAGACTGGCAGTGTAATTTTACAGCTTTTACTCCCTCAGTTCCCACTGGCTGGAGGTCTCACTGATTAGCTAATAAAGTGCTTTCTGGTCTGCAGAGGGGAGGAGGAGGAAGTCTTGTTAGTATTGTTCTTTCATTGCAACCTGGAGATGTTACTCTCTCACACATTTTCCCAATTCCAGGGTAAGGTGGGAATCATTGCCCTCTCTGTGGGAGTTCTCGCTTTGTTCACTGCATGCCTCTAGGAAGTGCTGCAACTGCACTGTAATTTTGTTTGGATTTGTTCATCAGTTGATGAAATCTGTGCTATATAGTGAGCTTAGCCCTCCAATGAGGTGCTTTTACAGAAGCTGTTATTGGGCCTATCAAAATTTATGGTATCAAGTAAAGCACATTCATTCCAAGACCTGTCATCAATGGTTGCTCTTTTTTCATGGCAGATATTTCACTGTTCACTTATGACTTCAGAAGATAAAGTGGCAACTGGAGTTTTCATGCAGAAATTTTCAGGACAACAAGATTTTTCAGTGGCAATTTCTTAGTTGTCTCTGAGCAAGTTTGAGATTGGGGTTTTCAAGGTATTTGCATAGTACCTGTAATTCAGAGCTTGTCCAATGATACACATCTGGAAAAGCTGAGAAACACTTAAGGCAATTGCATTGAATCTTTTTACATACATTGGGGTTAGTCAAACCTATTACAGTAAAAATATTACCCTTAACTAGTACTGCAATCTATTTACCACTGGCTGTGTCGACAAAACAGAGAACAAGAGTGGTGGGGTGGGGTTGAGATTCCAAGAATCTTCTCTTGCATTTGCTTCCTGCATCCTTCATGTTTAGGAGCAATTTTAGTCAAATGTAGCCAGCTGTGGCAAATGTGCATGTCCTCACAGTGGTGAAATAATGGTGAGAGACAAGAAATGGTACTCAGGTTGGCATGTAAAAGTGTACCTTTCCGTAGATACAGTTGAGCGATTTTCTGTCAGTTTGATTTCACTTGTAATTACTCTCAATAGATATTTTTTGAAATGAAATAGGGCTTGGAAAATGGAGGCGAATAGATTACCAAGACATTGAGAAAGAAATTGTCTTTTTTTTTCTAAAAGCATCTTGAAAATAAGCATAATCAGTTAAACACTGACAAGAGCAGTGCTTTAAATAACTCAGTTGCAATTTAGTTGAGTTGTGAGTTTTTTTTTGGTGGTGTTGGTTTTTTCAGGTTTTTTTTGGTTGGTTTTTTTTAACTTTGTTTGTTAGTTTGGGTTTGTTTGTTTAGTTGGTTTTTGTTTTGTTTCATTTGTTTGTTTGTTTTAAATATTTTTGTTTCAGAGAGTAAAAAAGTTTTAAAGTTCTGTATTGGATAACTACTGCAACTGGACAATGTTTATGCGACTTTGCAGCTATGTCTCCAGATGTAAAGTATCTCCATAAAAATAGGAAGACTTATTCAGAAGACACAGGCTGAAGTTCTTCTTTCTACAACAGAACAAACACTGACTCTAATAAAATAGGAACTGAATTGTTGTTAATAACGTTATTATTGGGAGCTGGTTTTATTCTCATTCTCATCTTAAATGTGTATTTTCCAGAAGATTGCAAAAATATAATGAATCTGCAGTGGATCTGTGAAGGGTTTCATCCTCAGCTGAGGAAAAAGGGTAGAAAGGAGAGGCAACTATACATTTCAGCCTTTTTTGTTCCTCTTCCTGCCCTCTGTTCTGTACAAGCTTTCCATGGACAATTGACAACTGCAAATTCTGTCTTATACTTGGCAGCTCCCAAAGGCAGCATACTTTTGCTAAACAGATGATCATTTCACACCGGGGTTCACCAGGTTGGGGAGGTGTGAAAACCCACAGGGTTAGAGGCTTTTTTCTGCCAACCCTATGACTACTGGAAGAATTTTTCCCCTGGTGGGAATGTATGGCCCACTGCAATAACATTTTATTTCCATTATCTGTAATTTTCAGTTTCCAGATCTAGTAAGAATTTTTGGTGTTGTTTTAGCTCTTGCCAGCTAAGATACTGCACTTCCCTCCCTTTGCCCTTCACCAAATGTAGCTGCTTGAGGTTCAATATTCCCTTCTCTGAGACGCTTTTTAAAAAACATTTTTTAAGTGTGAAAGCCATATGTTCCTTATCACACAGAAGATCATTAACCAGGCCAAGCCTTTTGCCAAGTGCCCTGGAGCCTGTGAGGTACTGTGTCTCTGGAGATGCTTTCCTTTTTCATCTTTTCAGTATCTCTCTGCCTTTTGCAGGGATCTGGCTGTAATTTACAGCTGGCTTAACTAAGAGAATGTAACACAGCTGGAATTTCATCTTCAGCTGCTCTAGGAATAAATCACATCCTAGGTTTCCTTATCAGCCATGAATGCTGTTACTGACACAGAACAAATTGCTGTACCACTGCACCAGACAAGTTACGGGCAGAGATGTCAACCTGAAATGCTTTTGTACAGTCCATGTCTGAAATACCTCATGTATGGATGTAGATTCACGTGAAAGGGGATGAAAAGATAACTGCCTTCGACAATTCATTACTATTAGCTTTGGTTCACTCTTGTATTCCTAAGGTTTTTTTAAAATTATAAATGTGAGGGAAAGATAAGCAAATGCATTAGTTCACAAGATTTATTTAGTGGCCTTCAGGATCATTAAACATAGAATATGGCAGGATGCTTACTCAGGATTTTTTGTTATTAATGAGAAGCCTGTGTCAACTTTTTTTTTTTTCTTGGTAGCCGTGCTCATTTTAGTATTAGAATGGATAGTATTTTTTATCATCCATTGTAGAAGAAAGTAATTTTGGGTCAGAATGAGCTGGACTACTAAAACTTGCAACATTCCATCTAATTTCTTTAAAGAAAAGTTGAATTTCTGTACAAGCATGAACTCTGTAAGAAATCTATGTAGTGCTATACTACATAAATCACTTGAATAGGAGATCCAGTGAAGACACTGAGATTCCACATGACCAAAGTAGATTAGCAGCTTTTGATGGCAGAATATAGCCCTTGTGCTTGCTCCTATGTGGTGATCTCCTCAGGGCATGAACATATCAGCTCCTTAAAAACACAGCTCAGGTGCTGGTGTAGCCATATTTTACAAATACATTCCTCAGTAAGTGTATAAGTAAGTGGTTTCTGTTGTGTTTCTTTCCTCCCCTTTAAAGTTTTAATGGACTAAAAATGTCATACATGGAGGTAAACAGCAAATCTTTGCATGTGAATAGATTCTCTGTTGGCATGGAAAGCAGCTGTCTCCTCTGGAACAGATATGAAGCTCCCAAGGACAGAAGAGCAGGCAACTACTTCCCTGTTCAGCTTCCCTTCTGAAGTTCTGCCCTGTAAGTCAAAAACTGCTGGAGACCACAGGAGCTTTGCTTTTCTCCAAGACTGGACTCAGATCCAAACTCCATGACTTGGACCTGCCATTAGCCTCTGCCACTTCCATGGAAGCTAAGTCCTAAGAGCTCAGAAATAATCCAACATACTAAAAATTCTACTGTTTCAGAAAGAAACCAGCAATAATTTTGTAGAACACCCGCCAGCCATTGTACCATGCTTATGTTTAGCCACAAGAGAGGTTTGGGAAGAGAGACAATTGCTCACATAGGCTAATGGAGGATCATGATGGATCCTCTTGCTGAGCATGTCTAAGCACTGGTATGACCACACCATGTATTGCAGAGTACTTGTATTGGCAGCTTCTGGCAACCTTAAGGTCGCAGCATTGTCTCTGTGCTACCTGTGTATTACTTTTAATAGATAATTGTTTATACATGTATGTGTTCTGTATTAGCATACGTGTGTCTTCTGTAAGTCCACCAATTGTTAATTTGTAATTATTTTATTGACTGTTGGCTTTTTCTTTCTTTCAGTATTCTATAGATATAGGATTAAGGTTCAAACTAATTCTACCTGATTAATGTCTAGATGAGAATAAGTTTGTGGTTTATTTTAATTTGTGTTGGACCTTACTTTAGCTTTTGTTTTTTCTGTATGCACAAAGCTGTGAACAAATACTGTTAAGTCTTAAAGAATGTGGAATATTTTTCAGCATGCTGAAATGCTTGCCTGGGGCAAATGATTATTAATAAAATGTAATGCACTGAAAATTATTAAAGGAGCCTTTACTTATGTTTTTTGACCGTCTTGGGAGTCTTGGTATCTGTCAGAAGAAACAAAGGATCTGAAGTTTTTTCACTCCCTTCAGACTCAGTATGCTGAGTTACCCCAGAAGTGGTAATGCTGTTTCTTTGTCACTCTTATCAAACACATGCCTTTGCTTCTACCTGTGGAGAAAATGGTGAATGAGCAGTGTGTTAAAAACAATGCCGGGAAGTCGTATGTGCTCAGTCACACTGAGAAAACCGCCAATTTGGATTAAAACAGTTAAAGTAGATTAATGTATGGTCTGAGGGAGATATTCTTGATGTTTCATGGTTATCTGTATTTCATGGAATTGTCTGGGAAACACTAAAATGATGCCTGACTGGCTGCCTATTGTAAGAGCAGGTCTCAGTGCAGTTTGTTCAGCTCCAGCTGTCTCTGGCTATGCCAATCACAGACAAGTTTTAGTAGCTTGGGGTACATAGGGTGACTTTTCACAGTTTCATCTTTGGGCAAGGTAAGTCATGGTCTACATTGCGACTTCTAAAACTTTCTAAGACTTTTTAGGAAAACATTTCTCTAGATGGGGATATTGCAACCAGTTTAATGTCCTGAGAGACAGACCGTGGTCCTGGGGAGGGCGAGATACATCCATCACACAAACTGGGCATGACTGGAAAAAATGGGAGGAGCCTTTTTCTTCAACAGGAGCTGAAATTTCCAGTCACAGGAAAGTGAATCAAGATGAAACAATTAATAGCATTACTGGAAGTGAAACACAAGTGTTTTTACCACCTGGATTTAGGTTTGTGCTCCTGCTTATTTTGCTCAAACTTCCAGGGTTACTATAGAAATAAATAATTCAGCATGATGACTTCTTCAAATTACTCATGGTTTTGAAAAAAGAAACACATGTACCATGCAGGTACAACACTTAAACTGGATATCTTATTAGTAAGTGTTTTGGTTTTTTACCACTCTTCCTATTCCATGGGAGAAGAGACCCATCCACTGTTCAGGAACACAAAGGAGATATGTTTACTTTATCATGCCATGTTATCAACATGCCACTTTATCCACCTACAATTCTTCTTGCTGCAAAACAAGCATCTTTCAGTCAAGTGAATTTTTGTGTGTTTAAACACAAAATATTTTTTTTGTGTGTTTAAAGGTTATACAGTGAAATCTGACTAGTAAATATTTAATTGTTTTTAACAGGAAACAAAAGGTTTGACACTACAATTATTATATTATTTTGTTGTGGACCAAAATATAACCAGTAAAAGAACTTTCAAATCTGCTTTTTTGACTTTTCTGGCTGTTAGAAAGAGCTGACCTTTTCTACTCAACCTTAAAATCTTTGATGTAAAGAATAGTCTCTTTGCTTGTTTTCTTTTCTGATAAGCATCAGAAGTAGCTGCTCTGCTCAGTGCTGGTTCAGGTGAAGGATGTCCTGACACAGAAAAAGGCTCACATATGTGTTTTCTGTGTGTATTCTTTGACTGATGGGAAGATATCTCAAAATGTTAGCCAAACTGCTATTAAAATCAGAAAAAAAAGCTGTGAACAAAAGCTTAGAAAACCCCAACCTTAGAATTTCCCCAGGCTCTCCATATCTTTTACCTTCCTTATCTTGACTCCAGTGGGAAAACAATTTTCCCAGTTTCCCCTATATCTTATATTTGAAGTGATCAAGATTTAATGTTCTAAACTAATTACAAAAGAGTTTCTGCTGCAATAGACTTACTTGTCTCTCGTACACTTGCACCCTTGCAGTATTAGTTAAAGGATATCCAAAAACTCCTTTTTTTTTAACTTCCTATTTTTTTCCCCCACATTCCCCTAAAGGAAATTTGAGTGAAAATATGAGAACAAAGAGACAGGGAAAATAACGTTGTAAGCTAGCAGGCAAAATACTACTTGGCTTTTCCTACAAAAATATTCTGGATGGGCCCCTGACCCCTGAGCTCCCTCTGCTCAAGGCGAAAATTATAGGAAACACTTTTCTCATGGGGAAGGAGCAAATTTCTTCCAAAGTAAGCAAATGCTTCAGCAATGTAGCCAGCAGGAGGTTACAAAGCAGCATTAGCAAAGAAATGTGTTTGCAGTGAGTAACATTATGTTTAATTTCCTAAACATACAGTTCCTTTTGCTGTTAAACTGTAAATGATGTAACAGGTGTCAGCTATGTTGATTCTTGCCATTATTAACAGTCTGTTATTTGGGAACATTCCTGTCCAGCTCCTCCCACGTCCCATCTTTCAGAAATATGCTTTTCATTATCCTAGTATCCTGTTTTAGCAAGGCTGAGAATGGCATGCTAAGTAGTCACATGGGTGTAACACAGGCCTCCTGATTTTAAGAATATTTGGTATAGTTAGTGAAGAGAGAGTTTTCTCATTACAGAATTAAATTATATAGTGCAAAGCCAGTAGGAATAGTAACTCTGGCATTTACTTTGTTTATGAAGGGTGATATACTTGCTCCATATCCTGTTGTCTCCAGCATTTGGCAGTGTTCTTAGCAAGACCTGGTTTGTCTAATACAGCAGAATACAAACTTGGGGCCCCTTGGACTGCAGATATTCAAGAAGTCATGGTCTTGGTTTCAGAGAGGAATGCTGAAATAGCAGTAGTCCCTTTAAATACATTTAAAGACATTTCTTATATGCAATTTACTTCTGTTTACATGAGATGTTATCTAGAGGATGCTAAGAATTTAAACATCATTCTTCATTTGTGCTAACCGGGAAAAGCTGATTGTAACCATCTGTTGTAACACAAACTCAGAAAGGGATGACCTTTCCAGTTTCAAGTTACTGCCTCCCTGATCTCACAGCCTAGAAAAATGAGAGCAGTGAACACACTGTTGCATTGCTGGGGCCTGGCTGAGCCCAAGGTAGGATAGAGGGGATCCTTCAACACTCTTCTGAAAATGAAAGTAGACATTTCTGTTTTACAGTGCTGTGCGCTTGTATCCAATTTTTAAATGCAATCAGTAATCCATTTGGCAGGGTTTTTGGCACTGGCACTATTTCTGCTTTGTTTGCTAATAGTACTTCTACTGAATTGTTGATAACTGATGAATTTGGGATCCCCTGAAAAACTCTGAATAGGGAGAACAAGATTTATTTCAGTGAGGCTCTATGGGAGCTCAAAGATCCACCTAGACAATGATAATTTATTGCAGGATTACAGGTTGGATACTTGGCCTGCAGGGTAAGCAGCTTTTTGACCAGTGTTTAAAATCAAGATAACTTAAGTTTCCTGGTTTTGAAGCACATTGATAGAATAGGGTTGAAATTAATATACTGTTAAAAATACTACATCTGATCTTACTGTCAGGCCTCTGATGGTGCGCTGCTGTCACCTGAAATCCTCAACAGCTGGCACCAGCAAGGGGGGGATGCCAGATGCTCAGCACCTCTGCAGATCAGTGTATTGCAGGAGGACATCCAAACACAGGGCAGCCAATTGCCATATCCAAGGGAATTTCCTGGCCCTGTCTGGTACTGACACAACTAAAAGGGATTCACTATGACAGACTCCTGCAAAGAGGAAGATGTTAAAAATTGTCAGGACACAGCTTCAGGATTGAGAAGAATGAGGCTCCAGAGGATTTCATCCATGACTTGAATGAAGATTGGGAAGGAGAAAACATGTGCTGAACACATTAAAACAGAAGAAACAGGTCATCAATTTGGATTAAGAATTTTTTATTTTTTTTAATTATAACTTCAGTAAGACCTTCCCCTTCTCTTTTTGGTTTGAAACACAATGACTTTCTGGTTTTGGTATAACATGTTTGGTCTACTCAAATAAATACTTTAAAAATAGAGGTCTAAAATGAGTTTTGGCTAAGACTGTTGGCCTATATAGAGACTTAAAAAAAATATTGGTCAAGGATAAAAGGTATTTTTTTCTATTTGCATTATTATCTTTTCAATGCACAATAAAAATCTGTGGATCCTAAGGAGTAAATCCTGGTCCTAAAGGAAAAAAGAACTCAAATAATTGTCAGGTCTTACTGACTTTAGCAGAGACGGTCTTCCATCTCAAAGCTGACCAGAATTGTGTGGTTTTGTAGCTTTCCTGCACCCTGGTTTTTAACAGTCCTGATAAGGTCAACTTTGGGAATAAAGGCACAGTATTACAGGCAAGACAATGTTTTCTCTCAGACAGACGATTCCTTTTGTCAGTTGTTTTGTTGGTCAGTATCCTGCATCGTGCTGGAGAAAAAAGGGAAAGGCAGGAAAAAGGAAAAGGCATGTCAGGGAAGTGAGGGGTGTCTGCTGGCCAACACAAACTTACTTTGAACATTGAAGTCAACATAGAGTTTACATTAAACACTGAGGTCTGGTCAAGAACTTGCCCTTAAACTTCAAGAACTGCCCCTAAACATTGCTTGTAAATGTAATTGGCTATACTTCCCTGGAGGCTAGAAAAGCTTGACCAAGCAATTCCCTGCTTCTGCAAGTCCCTCTTTTGGGGAGGAAGTCCACTATATTAGGAAGATGCCGTAGTAGAGAGAGATCATAGATGTAAAGAATAAATTTTTGTTTAAAATATGGAAACTACCCAAAATTTGCTGATGTACAGTAGTTACCAGTTTATCAATGCATCCCTCAGTTGTACTAATGACCCTCCTTTCCATCCAGTAGTTTTGGTATTTGGTTCTAAATACCATGCTGTTTTACACTATTTTTTTCAGACCGTAATACAAGCTAGTTGACAGCACATAGTTGAAGTCATTGCCTTCTTTGGCCACAACCAATATATAATTTCATGGAATGTACATCTGAGCTAAGTGTTTGTAGGATGACGTCTCTCTGACACCTCAGTTTTCTGCAGAAGTGCTATGGCAGTGTTGTGAATGGTGGGAATAGGCTTGGTGAAAGGAAAGAGGTGTGCACGGTTAGTTGTTTCCTCATAGTCCCCTCTCATGCCAGTGAGACCTGCCAGTTCACAAGAGAATGTTTTCCTGTCAGCCTGGGGAGACAGAGCAGCCCAAGCCGGGCCTGAGGAAGGAAAGCTGTTTGCAGTCATTCACAGCAGCTAGGTCTGCCACAGCTGGGATTTCTGCTAGCATCCTGCTCCTCCACCTTGAGCTCCCCCAGGTCCTACCTAGCAGGCATCATGTCTGTGTTTATCACAAGGCTCCAGCTCTCTCTGTGCCCAAGCTGGTGAACACAGAGACAGTGAATTTCTCACTTTGGTCTGGAGCCAATGCAGCACATGTGGGAAGAGTAGTTCTGTCTGATTTGTTTGAAGTGTTGCCCCAGTAGCCCATGTTCTGGGCTTTCCCAGAATACAAGCAGCGCAGAAAATGTCTCCCAACAGTGGGACCCAACAGTGCTACTTCCCTCTGAAGTCCCTCTGAAGGAGGATGTACACTATGGACGCACACCTGTGGTCTAAACAGTCAGTAAGAGAAGGATCCTTGAACAGAGTTAGCATGGCTTTTTCCTGCAAACTTTAACAGTGTATGCATGGCCATGCAAGTGGCTTCAACTGAGGAATCCCCTCACTTATGTACATACTTCTCCTCTCCTCAGCATAGCAGCCAGGCTCAAATTTCTCATGTTGCAAGCATGGAAAGAGAGATAAGAGCATGTTTGTTTGTTTATTTAAAAAATAGGGCAAACTTATCTTTTGATTTCAAACTCTTTTACATCAATAAAACTTTTTGAAACCATTCCTTCTACCTTTTTTTAGGATGGAAGAGCAATTAGCAGAATACAATAGCCTCAACATAGTGAAATTCATTAAAGACCATGAGTCAAGATCATATCTGTCACCACAGGTAAGAGGTCTTTGATACTGTCTGTATAATTCCCTTCTGTGTGATTGCAGATGTGATCTGAGTACATGACTTAAAAGGATCAAGATACAGTTTTTGGCCGAGTTCTTAACAGGGTTTTTGTTGATGTGTGCACTGGTTTGTTATAATAAAGCTATTTGCTGCAAGACTGAATAGTTCATAAGTGCCACTGGTGAGTCTTTTGGCTTGTCCTGGTTCAATATTTGAACTTTAGTGAAGAGAAGTTTGGTACACTTTTTAATGGTGACCCTATGATGCACATTTAAATATGTCTGTTTACAATTTAAAACTGTGTAATTGTCCCAGACAACTGGAAGTGCAGTCTATACATTTGTGACATTAAAACTTTTTTTTTTTTAAACCAGGTTGTATTTTAAAATATGTCTTTTTCAGGTTTTGACGTCTCCTTAAGTATCCAGTAATGTTGCTGCAGGTAGTGATGGGCTAAACTGCTAGGAAGAACATCCTGTCAGTTCTTACATCTGCAGAGGACAGGATTACCTCTCCTCAAAAGCTATAAAAACTTCAGTTCAGAAGTTCCGTCGCACTAGAAAATGAACTAATATTCACACACTGAAAAACTCTGTATATACTCAAAATACTACTTTTTTTTTGGTAGAGGTTAAATCAGAATCAGACCAAAATCCATTTTTTGTAGATTCAAGTAGAGTTACCTGCTTTCATGCTGTTTTACAGTTCTAAATCCTCAGCTGGTGGCTGAAAACAGTCTGATGGCCATCTCAGTTCTTGTGCTGAAGTTGTTGAGGAGCTCTGAGGCTATCTCCTCAGGTGATCCTGCTTCAGGGCCAGTGAGCTCTGGAGAAATATAATTACAATTATATTGTAATTATACTGGAGCTGGGGTCAAACGGATGCCCCTGAAGCTCTCCTGAGAGATAGTGAAGTGCCTTAGCTCAGTACTGCTGTATCCTCCAGGACAAAGGTCCATGTTGATTTGGCTGCACATCAGCAGGTGTAAAGTGAACCCCTTCTGCACCAGCCAGGCAGAGTTTGCTCAGCATGGTGGTGTCCCACAGGATAAGCTTCCTTTGGGCTGGCAGTCACACATGTCTTCAAAGAACTTAGCATTCTTGAATTCAAGGTAGATTATTTTTTTCAGATGATTCAATGTGACATCTAATTCAGACTGGAAAATGCCATTTTCCAAAGTTGTGAGCAACTGAGACACGCAATGCAAATACAGGTGCATGCATCTCTAATTTTCCTAATTACAGCCATGCACACTGTAATGCTGTTAAGTAGGTTTCTAATCACTCTGCCCAGGCTCTCTTTGGCTTTCTATTCTATCTGCACTAATAAAGTTATTGTAAATGTCAATCTAACAACACTTGAGGTGTGCCCCAATCCATCCTATGAGATGAGGTTTAATGAGATTTTGAGCAACCTGGTCTTGTAAAGGACACTTCTGTCCATGGCAGGGGGTTTTGGATACATGATCTTTAAGGTCCCTTCCAAACCAGAACACTCTCTCATTCAAGAATTCCATGAGACTTGTTGGTGGCCTGGAAATTCTCCAGCTGGTTCAACATATGTGTTGTAATGCTCTCAATTTGGGTCTAACCTTGGGTACCTTTGGCTTGGGAAAGGCAGAAAATGTGACAACTTTCTTTGTCCCTCATTCATATTTCTGTTCTTTCATAATATCTCAGCTCTTTCTGCAGGCATCTGTTTTTCTGGCCAGCACCCTACGCTCCTCAAGAGACTTTGTCCTTTTTCACTCAGACCTAGGCTGGCTCATTTAAAATTCTGTTTGGCCTGCCAAGAGAAAAGACATCTCACATTATCATTCACTGTTACTCTGTAAAGAACGTCAGCTGGAAAGAGGTTTTAAATGAAGTATATTTACTTCCTTCAGTTTTTTTTTTACTCAGCTTGTCCTCTGACCAGTGCAGGAAGGATGGTTCAAGAAAGAAACAGACACTGTGAAAAAAAACTAGGCAGTTCCAGGTGAAACTGAAATGGACCTACATTTGGCCATTTGCAGACTTAGAAAAGAAAGAATGCAAAAAATAGTACAAATAGTGAAAGAAGAAGAGAAGGTAGAATTGATTTTTCTTTTTTTTAGAATCTACCAACTACACCGACTAGGTGCTGAATTTTTAGAAAGTCTCTGTTCTTCATAGCATGTCTGGGTGTTTTGTGATGTCTTTTGCCATTTCCTTTTTTGTATATGGAAGCTCATGAAGTTAATACAACTCAAAACACCTATTCAAGATTCTTTATCAGACATTTAGAGGTTCTTATTTAAGAATTTTCTCCTCTTTTTATTATCTACTGTAATCCTGAGTTCTTGAAAAGGAAAATATGATTCCTTGCTTCCCGTGACCAAACATAATTGCATTACTTGCATAATTTCTTATAAAATTCTTGCTGAGTTGTATCTGCTTGTACACATAAAGATACAGATCTGTGTCAGGATGAGGAAGCATTTCTTTGGTCTCAACAGATCATGTCTTAACAGTAATGTGCTGTTGAGTGAGAATGTTGAAACAAAGGTGTGTGAGATGATGCTGCTGGCCATAGCTGGCGTCTGGGTTTCAGGCTCTCCTTTCCAAGCCAGTCTTTGTTCTGGCCTCCTCTTCTTTTCTTTTTGGCTTTGTCTCTCAAACCTCTCATGTTGCCCATTCTGTTCCACCTTCCTTAGGTCTGCATCTGCCCAGATAACAATGAGTACTGCTTGTGCTGCAGCTGGGCTTTGATAATAAAGTAGAAAGATGACAGGAATACCCACATGTACAGTGGGGATATTCTAGAGGAATCTCCATTTTTCCCGTTGCTATGTTTCATTCATTACAAGAAGGAGTCAGATCTGGTGCTGTTAGAATTAAAATAACGCATCTTCCTAGAATTCCCTAAACTGTCCTCAGCAGGTGCAAACCAGTGCAGTTTCTTTTCATCTCCTACCTCAGAAGGCTCCTTCAATTTTCTTTAATTAACCTCCCATCTTAATAATACCTTAGCTGAATGCCAAGAAATGAAAATTCTTCAGAAGTAATCTTTTTAGAGGATTATAGAAGCTTAAAGCACCATTCTGTGCTTAAAGACTTCTGCGTGCCTTCGGAACAGTTGGGGATTGCAGAGGTTTTGGGAATATGTTGTCGCACTTAAAGCACTGCTGTAGGTAAAAATGTACACTTCAGAGGCAAGGGAGGTGCTTTATGAGGATCAGTGTTCCTGGTTTTTAGCCTGGATAGGATGTGCAAGGATAAGCATAGAATGATTTCAGTAATCTAAAAAGTATGGGTTTTCTGGAACTACTGCTTAAGGTCAGGAGCAGTATCTGCTGTGTGTTAGACCTACCATATTATGCTTCTGAGCATAATGCATTCTGCGTTTGCAGAACTTGCACCCTTCTGTAGAATACAAAAACAAAATCTGTACATTGTTTGGAAAACTCTTTTTGCAGATCTTTCACAGTCAGTAGCAGAGTGAGCTAAATAAGGAAAGTCAGTGAAACTTAAGAGACATGAACTGTGATGAAAATCCATTTGTAGCAGCTGTGGTCTAAATCCATATGTGGTTTAAAGCCAAAATAAAGGCCCTGCTCCACAAAAGGCTCAATTTTCAAAGACTGGATAAAAATCACTGGAGTCTCATTAAATTCACTTTGATTGATCTCAATTAAAACAACTAAGGAACTTTTCCTGAGTGCAAATTACCTAAATAGCAATAAGGTAATATTCCTAAAAATCTTTCAGTTTGAAGTAAATTGCAATTGAAACAATTCCCCCTTTGCATTAATGAGGACACATGGTCTGTGAGTTTTGGTTGAATGCTTGGACATGTAACAACAGACTTCAAAGAAAGAGAGGGAAAACATGGGCATTTCGAACATGCATTTTGAAGCCCAGTTGTGAGCACTGTTACAAGAAGTGGGCAGACTGCCAGCATGAACCAATCCTTCATGTATTTTGGGATTATTTTTAACCTTTTTTTAGCCTACCTTTTGAACACATGGTGTCTACCCTTTCCCTCCTATGAATCTTGATGTGTGAACAATTGCTTTTTCTATCGCTTGTTAGGTACATTAAAGAACAGGCCAGCTCTTTTCTAGCAGGAATATAATTATTTCCTCTACCACAGGGATATTGCCATTCCTCCAAGGTCTTCATTTAGTGCTGCTCTCCAATGGTGCCAAATTAAATATTTTCATGGTGCTCAACCTGTCTAGGATCTCTGAGACCAGGAAGAGGTAGGAAATGTTTTATTGTGACCTCATGTGTGACATTTGTGTGACAGACCAGACCCCAGCCACCCTCAAAAGCTAGAAATGCTGATTGTCATCTTAGCTGCTGCCAGCTATTTCATAGCATGTTACCTAAAGGTTTGAAACGCCTAACCTTTAACTTTTTACTGCAGATGAGGAGGGTATGGCAGCAGCTTTGAAGACAAAGAATTAATACTGTTATAGGTGCTGGGAGCACAAATACAAACACTCATGATTTCTAGAATTGAAATTCTATGATGAAGCTTAGACACACAAGCATGTCTTTTAATGCTGCAGGAAGTGTCTTGCAGAATGGTGGTAGCTGAGTTTCTCTTCCTATGAAATTGTTATGGTCTCTACTATCCTGTTCCTCTGCAGGACAAGCCTCTCTGGTCACACAGTCCCACAGCCCCAGTGGCCATGCATGCTGCAGTGAGGCTGGCCTGGAGGGCATGGGGGGAAAACTTGGCTGGAGGGCATGGGGGGAAAACGACTTGGCTGCTTTCTATCCAGCTATGCCTAGTCCCTCTTACTTCTCTGAAAAGAACACCACAGCCTTGAAGAGGTGTTTTTCTATTTACAGCATGTATGCTAATCCCTACGGATGTTTAATTTGAAGAAACCTAACTAGTGGCGATGTGCTCTAGATACATTCAGGCAAAGGACTGCAGGGGTTGCCAAGATGCCAAAGTCTTTGAAGATGTCCCTCCACTGTCCTCTGCAACATCTGAGGGGTTAGCCCAAGATACAAAGTCTTCTGGGAAAAATCAAAGTCTTTAAAATTAGAGATAATAGAACTAAATAGGGATTTCTCGAAGAAGCCACTCATTATGCTGGAAATGACACTCATATTTGTCTCAGACATTCAGGCAACATTCTGATTTTTTGATCTGCTCAACATAAACCAAATATTTTTGTGCTGCCTTGTTGTATTTTCCATAATGCCATTCTCTATACCTAATGCCCTTCTGCAGCCAAAAAATTTGAATAATTTGTCTTTGGTCAAGAACTTCGTCTTTATAGATTCTCTGCATGTATTTGCCAGTGAAGCAGCCAGTAATGACCCAGTGCATTTGATCTTCTGACAGCTGTGCTCCATGTAAGACATTGATGCATTAGAATATTTTCTTTAAAAGTTGTATGAAGAATGGACTGCTGCTATCAGGTATTGTTGTTCACACAATAAAATTTATGTCATGTAGTAAATACCTGGAAAATAATTGTATTTTTTCGCTCACAATGTAGCAGATCTTCTTGTACAGCCTTCAGATTAGGACAGGAACAATTCTTTTTTTTTCTTTGAGAACCTCATCCTCCTTACAGGAGTGTTGACTGAATGTGCAGATATCAAACAACGTGGGTTTAGGCCTTTACTTATCAATGTAAGTCAAAATGAAAAAGCAGAGATGGGGCTGTGTGTGAGGTGTCTCGTGTGTGTGTGTGTGTGCGTGGTTACTCTTGCCTACTTTGTGCCTCAAGTAAGGTCGTTTTTTTAAATTTTTCAAATAAAAGCCTGTAAAGAAAGTGGCTGATTTTGACTGTATCTTGTTAACAAAAGCTTGCAGAAAACTTTTAACTTATTATCTTCATATCAACAATCTGGACTGCATGATTTTACTAATAATTGATAAAAAATATATAATGTGCTTAAGTTTCATCTGTGGGAAACAGAACTACACAATTTCCTGTGTGGGCAAACATTGAAATGGAAAGACTGAGTGTTGTACAAAAGGCTTCTCTTCAGTGCTCTGGCATTTATCAAGAAAAGCTTGTGTAATTTTGTTCTATCCTTTAGATAATGTGACCTTGATAGATTGCAAAAATTAATTGTAGTTAAGGAGTACAATAAAAAACAGAATGCTAAGTTCATTGCTGCAGTAATAAAACTGGTTTGAAGACAGCTTCTGCAATGATATTATTGATTAATGTGTGACAGACTTTAAAATAAGCTGCCACTGTTTTAATCAGCCTGTAAAGACAGTTATGCTGATGCTCCTAATCAGACCGCTGTACAATACAGACAGGCCATTCATCACAGTGAATTAGAAACTACGTTTCAGCAAGCAAAACCAGAAACACACAGGCTAACCCACAGCCATCTACACAACTCAGAGGAGACAAATATTTATTGCAAGTTTTTCTGAAGCCTGATAAAATGTGTGGTCTGAAATCCAGGACAGTACATTACTCTAATAAGAGCAATGTACCTCAAGGAAATTTTTTGTGCGTGGTGGTTTTCTCCCTAGGGAAATATAGGCCAGATTGTATCATATTACACATTGTGTAGCTTTGAGTTCATTTTAATTTTTAACAGTCATCTGTTTTCTTCATCCGTACATAAGTCATGCCACAGGAACATCTGCTGGTTCTTTTCTTTCTTCCTATTGACTTCAGTTTTGCATTTTTATATTGTGGTTTTGTCTCCATATGAGGGTTAAAGTCAGCTTGCTTATTTAAAGAAGGACAAGGGGAGACAATGTTGCAGCACTACAATTGTGCTGGATTTGACTCCTGTTTACACAAGCAACCTGGAAGTCAGTAGCTCTTCCCCATGCTGTCCCTCTTGCCCTTGTCCCTGTGCCCTATTGCTGGGCTGAAAATGTTTTTGTTCTGTATACTTAAAAAACTCTTTAGGTTTCTGTGCTGAGGTGGATTAGGGTAGTCTGTCCCTGTACTGGGACTTTGCAATTGATTCTCTGTGCTCTGAAAGTTAGGGCTGTCAGGTTTACTCCTCAGAGTGCACCCATGACCCACTGTATGATAGCAAATTTTACTTAGAATCTCATCAGCTGGTTAAATCTGATGTGAATCTCGTAACAGAAAGCTGGAAAGACATCTTGAATCCTATGAGATATTTAATAATTGGTAGGATTTTGCCTATACTCTTTGTCTTTCTTGCTGTTCTGAATGGGAAAAAAAAATTATAATTTGAATACTACTGTAGTGGTGTGTTTGTGTGCATTTCAAAGGAAATAAAGTAGCAAAAGTGGGGTCAAAAAAAAAAAAGAAAACAAAAAAAGGAAAAAAAGAACAAAAATGAGCAAACATTAGCAACAGCAGCTTAGCTTCTGGTCCCAACAGACTTAACTAGGAGAAGGGGAAAAGAAAATCTGGAGCTGACTGGCAGAGAAACATTGCTGCATGTAAACACTACAAGGCATCTGTGAGTGCTTTTATCATACGGAGCCTGAAAGTATTTGCAGTTTGTGATTCTGCAGTCAGGAGCAGTCTTGCAAACAAGGAGTGTTTATTGTGGATTTTCAGTACAGAGAAAACTACAGCCAAGCTGACCAGAAAGACTGGAATTTCATCTATCTATCTCCCCTCCCCCTCTCTGCTTTCTCTCTATCGCTCACTCGTTGGATTTCTTTCTCTGCCAGCCTTTTAAAACAGAAATTACTGGGTCAGGGACATACATCTTTCCTCTTTTTCTAGTATGATCTCATGTTCAGCCTCCAGCAGAAACTCTGCTACCTGTAAGTATCTTATTCAAGTTTGTTGTACCCACTGAATGCTGTGGTGTTTGTGGTTGTAATAGTGCTTAGCAGCGTGCAGAGTTCAGTTTGTTGCTGAATGCTGCAGCAGAGCAGCCAGACAGTAATTTTTGAGCTCGAGATGGATGAAAACTCAGTTCTAACTTTGAGGAAAGCAGGCACTGGGTTTTGCCAGTGGTTTAGTAGAAGCTAACTTGAAAGTTTGGATTCCAAACAGCTTACTTTATCCTAATATTCAAGTTGATATAAATTTCTCAACTATGCTGGCTTTTTTTTTCATCAGATATAATGAAACTTTGCGGTTTTAAAAGCTTGGAAGAGCTCATTAAGATTTATTTGCTTAGAATTGTCTTATTAATGACACACTCTAGAAGAAATGTGATAAAAAGCTCTGAAATATAGGCTAAAACCTTTTGATACTAGTAAGTCATTAAAAAGGATATATTTCATTTAGTTGGGAAAACTTATTTTTTAAATGCATGTTTTAAAATTGTACACTTATTTTGCAATAGGGAACTGTCAGCATTTTTACGTTTTCTTCTTCATTCAGACAACTGATTCATCTGAAAGAGGCAGAGTCATATGCGTGAATAAATGTTTGTGTCTCTTAATACATATGCTTACAAAGGTTTTACATTTCTTCTTGATCTCTATGTATTTGTCTGGAACCATCACCTTTTAAAAACGAGTTGCTTTTACTGTGTTTTGCTGAGATATTCCAGCAAATTCTGCAGATAATTATACACTGTTTCTTCAAATGGTTATTAGAAGGGGATTTTTAAAGTTACATATTTTCTAGTTAGAGAATTCTACTAGTCAAAATCTCAGCTAACTGAGGATTGCACTTTACCTTAGGCAAAATGCATCTCTGCCGTTGGCATGGGTCCAAGGTGTAACTACTTACAGGGTGTTGTCTGCCATTCCTTAACGCAGCAAATACCTTGCCAGATACTTAGCTTCTTGGTGACCTGTAATTCTTGTTTGTAGTGCATGGAAGAGAACCATTAAATAGCAAACAGTCCAAGGGGTGCACGTGTTAAGTGCACATTCTCCTAATTTAATAGCTCATGATACTTTCATTTCCCTGTGCCAGATTTTAATTGCTATAATAATATTAATCTTGTTTCCTAGAAATCATGGAAAGCTCTTTCTTGTTTTCTTTAAATGTGTCCTCAACATTTTTTGTATGTTCTTTCTGTTTCTTGCAAAGTTTCTTGCAAAGTTTTTCTGGTATTCATTAAAACAAATCAATCCAACTTCCAACCCACAACAATCATTCTCCATTATCCCCTTCCAGCTTTGCAAAAGATTAGGGCAATTTTGATCCATCTGCTGAGGGAAATATCCCAGGAAACCAGAGATTTTATCACATACGAGAAACTCTTGAAGTCTCATCCAAATCCCAATGAAGGCTTTGGGTGTCATTGAGACTTGGCTCAAAGCCACTTGTGATTACAGGTATTTTAGTCAAGTTTTAGTTATTAAAGCTGAGACTTACTGGTGCTGCGTCAGATTTTACTTTCAATTGGTTTGTGTTGGTAGATAGCTATCTAAATAATTTGTATTAATCTTTTACTTACATCAATGTAGCTCTGCTCACAATCAGACTCACTAGTTGTTATGTTTGTAATTAACCATTGCATCATTTCTCACATGTGCACCAGCAGCCCTGAGAGAAAACCAGTTCTGGCACTTGAAGGAAATTTTTAAGAGGAACCATCCTCTACATTGTCCCTGGTATGTCCCTCTGTCAGCTCTACAGACTCACACTCACTCCATTTCAGAGGCCCCTTCTCCCTCTGCCCTCCCCTCAGGCTCATCTGCTGAGTGGGCAGGAGCTGCCAGCAGATGAGTAACTCGCTGGAGCTTCCCTTGCCAAGTGTCCCTTATTCAATGCCTTGGGCACAACTTTGGGACTTATCTTTTAGGCTTCCAAATCTCAGAGCCAGCTTGGACAATTGCCTCTAAATTTGGGAAAGGAGATCTCCTTGCAGGTTGCCACATTTTTTATACCAGTATGGCTTTATATTTGATCTCAGGGGAATTGCTGGACAGGTGGCAGAGTATAATGCTGTGTTTTTGCAAAAATACACCAGGTTATTAATTTCGATCTTAGCAATCAGATGGCTCTGCTTTTTCAGCTTAGAGGCAGCACATGATTTAGGGTGAAAAGGACCTCTGCAGGTAACTGTGCCTACCTCTTTTCCAAGAAAAACCAGTTTTATGGAAAATTTGGCTTCAAAGTTACATCAAGCAACTCGGGCCTTGATTAGTTTTTTATTAAATAAACCTTGCTGTTTTAGTGGGTTTGTATGTCTCTTCCTTGTGCTCCAGACACTCTTCTGTTAGAAGTCTAAAAATAAGCAATAAGGATTCTCCTTCAGGATGAACAAATCCAGCTGTTTTGGCCCCTCTTCATAAATTAAATCTTCCATCCCCACTAAGGAATAACAACTAGTGTATGATATATCACGGAACTGACATGACTGTTCTGCTTCTGGGACCAAAGCTGGCAGATTTCTGTGAGCTTGTACTCACATGGTACACCTGGAGTTGTTCAGTTGTTTCAGTTGTTTTGGCATATAGACAGACCCTTAGAAAGCTGATGAGAAAACAGCTTAATTTCAGCCCAATTTCCTTCTATGTTGTTTGTGAATACCATTATTTCATTAGGTCACAAGGTACATCTGAAATATTTTGGTGCACTTGGAATCAAACAGTCCCTTAGTTTTATGTCCCTTCTGGAGACACCGGTGACGTGGCAATGAGGAGCAGAGGAGAACCAGGTTCAGCTGTGATATTAAGGGCAGAGAAGTAAGGAGATTGTAAGGAAGTTCAAAGCAGCCACGAAATGTGACAGTGGTGTCACCAGCAGCTATGTATCTGCTGAAGAGCAGAACACTGTCAATCAGTATAAATACCATATAGCACACACATGACTTCTTTGAAGCAATGACCTTCTTTACAGATAGGGAGGATGTTAATACCTTGGCACTCACCCCAAAACCTTCTCATTTTTATTGTCATTATGTGTTGAAAGAATCTCTTGCCGTTTCGTCTTGCTGTGATTGTGTAAATAATTGAGAAAGTGAGGTTGTACTTCCCAAGGTCTTCACTTGGACACCTCAGGAGACAGTCCTGCAGCATCCAAGTAGAGGCCAGTGGCTGCAACATCTGGGGCAAACATACAGTGATACAGGAGCTCTGTCTGCACCTTAAGGCAGTCAAAGCAAGACTGTAATACACAGTGACAATAGGCCAAATTTGTAGCAGAGAATGTCTCATACATCCACCATGAAATTGATCAAAATGCTCCTGAATCCTCTTGAACACTTTCTGTTCTGTTTTTGACGCTGGAAAGGGCAGCATAGAAGCCACTGCCTGCACCCAAGGTTTACAGCTGTATTCCGTGCTGGGATTTATGGGGCAGGCACCAGAAACAGGTGTAGCAGAGTCAAGATGCAGAAGTCTCTGCATGAGTATCATTTTCAAACTGGTGATGAAGCTATCTCTCAACTTTGACATCATTTTATGATAGCTATCCACATTGGAGTGGAGCAAGTCAAAACTATCCAGGTTTTAATTTTATAATTTCTGATGAGGCACCATGTAAGAAAATGCCTGTGAATAAAGCTATTTTTCACCATATTTCTATGCCTCAGCCTGCTATTATGGAGCAGAGAATTGGTGGCATTGTCATGAGATGCAAGCCACCAGGTCTGTGTGTCAGATTCATTAACTGCCTCTTAGCACTTTGCCAGGTCCTAGTCTGAAACTAAAATTTCTAATTATTTTCTTAGCTGAATTTTCTACCATGCATTTCATTTCTCTTCCACTGGCTAGAATTCTACATTTTGTCTCAGATTTTCTTCAGACTGGTATGGTTTCAATATTTTAAACCAAAATGGAAAGACTTTCAGATAAATAGCTAGAAAACTAGAGTAAAAATTTGCATTCCAGACTACATAGTCAACCTACATCTAACTTTGTATGTATGTGAGACTCATTGTCTTCAATCTTAAACATGTGATAAAGTGAGTGGATCTGTCTTGTTTAACTTTTGGAAGTGAATAATTTTACAGAACTTCTGAACTGCCAGTTGTTTTTCAGTGAAATTTAAATCTGGGTGGATATTTAGATTCAGTTACAGACTGCTCAGATCATTCTGCCAGAAACAGTAGAGTGAACACTTACCTATTAACAACAATAACGAAAATAAAGACATAGAAGGACTTGTTTTTCAATTCACTTTCAGGAAACCTCACTGTTGGTTGTAAAGTTGTGGCAAATAATTGGTCAGGGCATTAAGAAGTTACAAAACCTAAAGGAATGTTGACACTTTTCTATCTTGGAATTCTTATGATCTTCTCAAATTTAATTAAATCAATATCACTTCCTATTTGTGCTGCAATTTCAGTTACTTTGGTGGATTGTAGAAATAAGGCTTTTAAAAGGATTTCAATAGTGCTTGTTTGATGCCAGAAAAAAATTATTTTCTTATGGGGTTATAAACATGAAAGGTGAAGATTCACTGTAATTAGGGGCACGAGAAACTTGTATAATTTATTTTCTATATTATCTTGTCTTCTTTATTTCCGTTGAATTTTTCTCAGACTTTGGGGTTGTCTGCTATTTTCTGATCATGTGTGCACTGAATGGTATTGAAATGAACTGCATTTGTCAGAAATGGTGAAAGTATTTTGTATGTGTTAGTTGTTTTGTTTTCATCCCTATAGTTGCCTGATGCCTTATAGCAACTTCTTTCTCTTTTTTTTTTTCAGGATTAACAAACCTTGACAACACATTCATCATTTTGTCAGGCTTGACCAATGAATTTTATAAAAACCTAAGGATATTTTGAAAATATCTGCCCAATAACTGCCCAAATTTCAGTCAAGGAGAACCTATTAATAGAAAACATGTCATACATTTTTTATCTATGACTAATAATGCCTTCATTTCACGGTGAAAGTCTGCTGGTGGAGGAAGAAGACTCCTTTTGTTAAGAAATTTTTTCACGGGTGGAAAAGGCCTGCGTCCGCCTATAATATGAAGCCCTTTGAGAAAGGCTGGCTGCTTCTACTGCTGCCTGTCATGTTAAGAGTTGTGTGCTCCTCCTTTATTAGTGTGAACCTTGGGGTGAAAGTGATGAAGGGACAGTCTGTCTTCCTGTCAGAAGAAGACCTCAACTTTTCCATCCCCAGAGAGAAAGATGTCTGCAAAGTAGAAGTGATCAATGAACCAATAACACAGAGGGTTGGGAAACTTACTCCACAGGTATTTGGGCTCTGTTTTGCTGCCTTGAATGTTAGTGTGTGAAGGTCTGGGAGAAACAAAAAGGGGCTGCTTGACTGATTTTTGTTCTTCTTTTGGGTAGTGACTAAAAGGCATGAAACTGAATGATGTGTGGGATTCAGCCTTTTGCTGAAGTAGACAGCTGGCAGAGAACTACAACCCTGAAATTCAAAAGCTGAGCTCAGTAGCATAAATGCACAGAAGTGAGTCTGGTCATAGTCTCCTTTCACAAGTGAAGAATGGGTATTTTAAAACTTCCAGTCAGGAGATATCCTCCAGTCTCTCAGCTGCTTTTTTTCTCCCATTGAGGGTAATTCTACAGTGCCCCTCGAATGATGCATACCACACTACAGCATTTTCAATTTTAGTCATGGAGCCGCTACTTAAGGGCCAATTAAGAAAAAATAATCACATACAATAAGCACATTGTGTGCAGCATTGTTTGTTCTGCTCTGCAACAGCCAAATTGTTAGCAGATGGCAAATACATTAAAACTCCCCTGTTTTCTTTTCAAATGTTGAGCTTGTAGGAATAATGAAATTTATTTCACCTATTACATTTCTGCTACTCATCTGCTTTACAAATTGCCCACCTGAGTTATAGCAGGAAGGAGTTGAACACAGTTGTCATGAAGATGTAATGTTATAGACAGAAGATACATGGTTTTAATGGTTCATAACCAAGAAGGTTTTGGTGTTTGAAAAATTCTGGTTTGTGCCACAGCATACCTTTTCGTGTGCTTGTATATGAATATAGTTTTTAACCTCCTTTCCAGGGTTTTTGGTGGCTTATGTGAAGATAGGTGAAAGAGCACCGATCTCAGTAGATTTTTCAAAACTTCTGTCTTGGTCATCAGTATTATTTTTTGCAAGGCACTGACAAGTACTTCAGCTGAATCAGCACTGCTAAGGAGCAGAGGCATACCAGGGAAAACAGGAGGTGATGGACAGGACAATGTGCGATCTTCTCTAGAGACTGCCTTAAGTAGTGTAGTGCATCTGCAGAAACTACCCAGGGCTTGTTTTCTGCCAGCCAGGGATACTGACCTTAGTACCCCACCTCTACTTCCCCAGTACAGGTTGGTCTTGACTCCTACAAACACAGAATCATTAAGGCTGGAAAGACCTTGAGGAACAATGAGTCCAACCATTAACCCAGCACTACCAGGTGCACTACAAACCACGTCCTTAAGACCTACCTATATATGATTTTTGAATGTTTCCAAGTATGGTGATTCCACCATTTCCTTGGCGGACCTGTTTTAACGCCTGACCAACCTTTCAGTAAAGAATTTTTTCATGATATACAACCTAAAGGAGAGAAGGAAAAGAGGCACTTACATGTGAAACTTACAGTGAACCTCTTCTGTAGGCAGTCTGTCTGGCTGAGGAGTAATTTTGCTTTTAACTTCTGCCTCAGCTTCTATGTGCAGTGGGACCCGGGTATTTTGAAATATCCACTTTGCCCTGTGTAACCCAACATCTTTCAAGCACATTGCTAGAGGCCGTTTTCAAGAGATCCCAGGAGATATGCATTCACTGCACCTTATTTTCCAAACGACCTCCTCTCTCCCAGCCCCACATCTGTTAAGCACCTGCTCTTTCATGGCCCGGAATATCTGCCCAGGCAGCTGAGTGTGGAAGCTGCAGGCACACATGTAGAGGGACAGGCTCTGCTGGGCAGAGGGCCATAGGGCATCAGGCTGGATGAAGACTGTGCCTGCTAGTGGTGCCTGAGCTTTCACCATTCCTAAAAAAAGGTGCCAGAGTCCAGATCTCCTTGTGCCACTCATGATCTTTCTACAGGAAATTCTGCAGCCAGAAAATGTCTCTGATATAATCTGGTTTACTTCCATTAAATTGGGTAATGTTCTAGGAATGTATGACAATTTAATTATAAATTGTAATTGAAAAGCAGTTGAAGAGGAAAAATCCAAAGCCCAACAGTAATTAGGAAAATATTTAGATTTCCTTGTCTTACCCAGTGAATTTATAGACAATTAGAGTTGCCTGTTAATACAAAAGGAAAACATATCAGGAAACATAATCCAGATGTTTCTTTTTTGCAAAGTAGATTGTGTCTAAATACACATATAAACTGACTGTCAGTCAGTGGTAACAAATCTTTGTTCTAAATTTTCCAATCTCTTGTTACCAATTAAAATGTGGAACTAAGGATGTTTTAAAAATAAGGACATTAATTCTTTGATATGATTGGACCCAGTGAGATGCATCCCTGAGTCCTAAGGGAACTGGTTGATGTTGCCACATTCCACAATATTTGAAAAGTCATGGCAGTCAGGTGAGGATGGCTATGGTACCCATACTATAAAAAGGTAGATCTTTCCTGGGAATTATTGACCTGTCAGCCTCTGTTCTGTGCCTAGGAAAATCATGGAACAGATCCTACTAGGAGCTGTGCTAAGGCACATGGAGGACAGGGAGGTGATTCAAGACAGCCAGCACGGCTTCACCAAGGGCAGGTCCTGCCTGACCAACCTGTTGGTTTTCTGTGAGGGAGTGACTCCATCAGTGGGCAAGGCAAGGGCTCAGATGTCTTTTATCTGGACTTCTGTAATCCCTTTGGCCTTGTCCCCCGCAACACCCTTATGTAACCAAAATCCTACTGGCTTTGAGGGTTCTACACTGATTTATGTTAGTGAAGAATCTTACTTTCAGTGTACAACATTAAGCTTCTGAAACTACCATATGAGTGGGTTTTGTATATAATATATATTTTTTCTTTCTTCAAGATAGCATACCACATAACTACTTCTTAATTTTATTTTCCATTTTTGCAGACTCTCACATAAGACTATCCATTTTATTGCTTAAACATCATGTTCCTTTATGTTAGTTTGTACTAAGGAAGAAAGGACATTAAGTAAGAAAAAGGAGTATTTTTTGGTTTTGTTTGAAAAAAAAGCAGAGCACATATTTGTACAGAATTTGTAAATAATGCAAAACAGAGGAGTCACAACATAGTCAAAATTTTCATCATATGAGAGTAATTTTGTCTCCCACATATTGTTCTTGTCCTTGCTTTCTAAGTAGACCCAACAAATAAAACCAAGTGTACTTTCCATAACACCACAGATTATACCAAGAGGTTAATCCGTGTATGTCTGAAAATCAACTACCTCATCACTTAAAAAACCCCCCAAAAAACAACTAAAAAAAGGAGAGACTGTACAATGCACTTCTTGACGGAAGTTAAAAGCAGGCAATAAATTTTAAAATTGCTTGGAATATAGAAAAACTATCACATTGCTTGAACACCTGAGAATGACTTCAGTGGAAGTAGACCTTTTGACTAATAATGAAAGCTGAGAAACTAACTATTCTTCCATTAGAGAAGGATGTAAGTTATATTTTGTGTAATGGTTAGAAAGAAAAAAAGTTCAATAATTCTTAAATCCTTTAATGTAAATCCACAAGGTGGTCATGAGGTGCTTCAGTTAAGTATGTAGTAACTTAATTTAATTAAGAATTAATTAAGAGTTAATTTAGAATTAAATTATTACATAAATTTTACACTTAAAGTCAGAGCATCCAAAGATTTCCTCTGTGAGTTACACTTTCAGTCAAAATTTTAGAATCTTACTAAAGTCCCTCAGCCATTTCACCATCATCTAAAGTGGTTAGGGGAATGAACACAATTCATGCAAGGCATTTGCATGAGTTGGCACAAAGAATCATTTTCATGATTCTTTTGTCATATTTTAAAAAATTACTGTCATTAAGAAATTACCTCTTCTTTTTTGAAAAAAAAATGTGGTTAGTCAGTCAGCCATGTACATATATTAACAGCTATTAGTTATGGCCTTATTATGTCTGTTAGTGAGTGTTGAACAAATTTCACTTTGTGGAAGTTCATATAACCATTTGTGAATACTGTCCCAAATAATGCAATGAAAACTATGTTTAGACAGTGAAATGCTTAGGAAATGCAGTGATTTTGGTTTCTTGCTGGCTAGAATATGCGTTTTGTCTCTGTAGATTTGAAATATGAGCATCTTCCATCCTCCATGGACTGCATAGGGACTCCCTTTTATCACAAGATTAACACAGTCTATCAATGCTAGGAGCTTTCAGCTGGTGATTCAGTAAAGAAACAATTCTGCAAGGGAATTATAAATTGCCAGTTTTGCCAATTGCAGTATTTGAGAACATGGAAATTGTATTCCTCGTAATCCAAATCCCTTTTCCAAAGAACGGGTGTGTCAAAGCAATCCTTTTTCTATTTGTGTCAGGCGTGTTTCCTCATTGCTTTTCTTTCACAAACCAACCAACCATTAAATAAATCAATCTGCCTGAAAGAAGTGTCTGCCTTAGATGGTTAAACTGTGGCCAGACAGAGTCACAAATTTTGCCAATATCAGGTATGTTGTCAGAATTATTCTATTTTGAATTAGCTGTAGGAAAGCATAGGTATCTGCTTGCTTTTGTGCTGTGGATTACATTGATTTTGGGGCTGGATGTTTGTATGGCACAGAGATGATGTCTGATCTAGAAAAGAGCTACTGTACAAAGTCAGTATCACAAAAACTGGGAACAATTCTAAGTTAGCTGTGTCGTACTTTTTTGGTATAATTGTGGTGGACATAAAGCAAGATTTACTATATAATCAAGCTATTGTCATGAGCAACTTTAAAAGTCAATAGGTCTCAAATTATAATGCTGGAACTGCTGGCTTTTCAGCACCACTGCACTTGTACATACTGCTGGATTTATCTACACCCTTAACTCTGCAGTGGTAAAGAAGGTGAGGTCAAACTATTTGCTGTACTGAGGAGGGACTTGGCAGCCTGAAACAATCACATAGGCCCTTTACCCTTCTAATTGTGGAGCACAGGCAGCCCCATGTTAAGTGGTTGCTCTGACTCTCACTGGGGGACCACAGTACAGGTGAATACCTGTTCACAGAAATGAACCACATATTAAACATTTTGTTATTCTGGTGCATTCCAGGCACTCAGAGAGAAGTAGAACAGGGGCTGTAAAGTTAACATCCTTGGCAGTGTGGTGCCAGTTTATTCTTTCTCCTTCATAGGTTTTTGACTGCCACTTCCTTCCTAATGAAGTCAAATATACCCACAACGGATGTCCGATTTTAGATGAAGACATGGTCATGCTTAGGCTGTACAGGTAAGCAGCAGCAGCAGATCACTCTTCACTGTCACCAGGAACCCAGTTGACCTTAGCAAGAGCAAGCAGTCAATTTCTTACAGTTAAAGCATGTTCTGCTGTACATGATGTAACCACTTAGATCCAGTATCTGCATCATTAGTCAAGAAGTGACCATCTGTTTACAGAAACATTTCTCACCATGTATTGCAGATACGCTCATTTAACATGTAATATGTATTGCTGGCTTATTACGCACAGTCAGTGATTTTTCATTATGTTGTGGAAAGTGGAAAGTCAAAGCACTTTCAGAATACTGCATGTTCTCTGCTGCCCTGCTGATAGGGACAGACGCTCTCATATACACACAGAGAGTAACCCTTTCTTTCACACACACACATCCTTATAAGTAGGGGAATTTGGGCAGTAGGATCTATGTTATGGTGATTCAAGGCTTGAGCACACAAGAGAGAAATGCCCAAATCACAAAGCAACAGAAGATGGCACGAAGCATAACTAATTTTCTTCTGTCCCTTGCAGGTTTACAGAAACGGAAACCTTTGTAGAAACATTCACCCTTCATGTGCAGTTACTTGAGCCAGACTGTAACATCATAAAAATGCGCTCCCATGCGTTGGAGGTCCCTGAATACTACGGTCTGTCCAGGGTGATTGACAAGAATGTCCTCACCTTTGATTATGACAGGAAGATAAACCTGGAGTGCACCATTTCCATAATCTCTTCAGAAACTCACCTGCCTGCTCATGGCCAGCTTATTGCCGGGAAAGTGCAGCAAGGGCAGTTTAGTGGAGATCAGCCATGGAGCTTCTTCCCTGGCACTAGTATGACATGCTTTTGTTGTTTGCATTAGCACCTTCAGAGAGATGCAGCAGATTAAGTCTGGAGCAGTGGGCTGTTTCAGACGTGTGTGTAACAGTGGGTACCGTGTGAAGTTTAATGAACAGCTTGAGCTATCGTGGGCCTGAAAGGGACATGAAGTTTTTGTGAGGCACCATGCAGATCACAGATCTGGGTCAATAATTCCTTGCCTGGATTCTGGCCATGTTTCTGGCCCATAGATGTGTGGACCAATGTGACAGCTTGTGTGTGCCAAGACTCGGTAGAAACAGCACAGGTAATTGCTGGAGGCAGCACCTAACCAAAACACCAAGGTAGGATGGAGTTGGAAGACATCAGTTGAAAACAAAATCCTGTAGGAGAAATTAAGGATAGGAGCCCTACTTCTCATCACACTGTCTCTCTCAGGGCTGCTTTAGCTACATGGGTAGGTTCCCCATGGCGGTTTCTGCTCTGATAACTTTTACTATTGCTTTTGGGTTACAGAGCACAGCCTGGGCCAACAGTGCAGAAACAGGAGCTGTGCACTGGGACTAGGAGATATCAACAAGAAAAAGATGAGCTGTGAGGAATTTCTGAGGATGGGAATTCAGTATCGACACCTTGACCCCCCTTCACCCGACACTGATTATATTCCTGTGAGGTTGGATCTCTCAGACAGCAGAAGCAAAACTCTGCACAAGGTAGGTTTTTATGCAAGTTTATAAGGTCTTATTGTCATCCTGTGGTTTTTGTCATTGTTGTTTCTTTTTTAACAATTTTTTTCCTCCTTGTCACAGTTGAAAAGCGATAGGGAGCCTTTAAATTTTTTCAGTTCTTAGAAATTTGCCAGCTAAGCTAAAGAAAGGCATTATCTCCATGCCTCTATGATTAGACCATTATGGCTACAGAGAAACACTTCTGATTGATTGCTCTCAGACATAAGTAGTTTATCCTGAGAGAAAAATTAATTCTGGCACAATTCCACAACTTTCGTACAGCGAGATCTGCACTGACTTCAGCATACACAGTAATTATAAGTTAAGAGCTCTGTGAACATATTCAGTTAATAATAATTAATAGCTTGTGCATGTTTCTGTCAGATAAAGTTATTCATTAAACTCACATCAAATTAAGTAAGTAATTTCAGCCTCAAATTAAGGACACAAATAAGACTAGTGAACCTGAAAGTCATATTCATGATGTCTCAATATTTAGTCTAGGCATTTTCTAATTAAAATATCTTAATTTTTCTTTTCAAAATAATTATTTCTTAACATGTACCCTGATTTGCTATGTGAAGCTAGAAGAAATTTCATTTATTTTTTCACTTTACTTTGCCTTTTCAGTTGTCTCATTTTTTTCCTATTGTAGACGGAGTATGCATGGCTCCCTGTTCAGATTAGAGGTGCTGTTCCCAACCAAATACCCAAAGCTGCTCCAATGGCAAAGTTCATGCTGGAAGTAGATCAATTTATTTTAACGCCTATTACAACCACAACCATTGATGCTGAAGACAATGAAACTCCAAAGTCCCTGCTTATATTCAACATCACCAAGCCACCTCCACAAGGCTTTATCACTCACCTCTCTGACCACACAAAACCTATTGGCTCCTTCACGTGGAAGGATCTCAGTGACATGCTCATTGCTTATCAGCCTCCAAATAACAGCCACACAGAGAGGAGGAATTATGAGGTAACAGTAGGATGTGTGAACATTTGCTGGTTTTCACCTCCTTAAGATTAAGTAAAATGGAAATAATCATAATCGTATGTAATGGACATTTTCAGGGGAAAATTTTTTAAAACTATATGCAATACAGGAGCAGAAGCAAAATCTTTTACCACTTTCTCCTATGACACATCATCTTAACTAACACAAAATAGATGTTTATTGCTCACTCCATAAGAATTTCTTTGTACTGAAAACCTTTTATCCCCTCTGACTGAGGAATACCTAAACAGGATTTTTTTTTTAGTAAGAGGAATAGTGAAATAACAGTGCTTGTACTTCTACCCAAGAGGCTTTGGAAAGATCAGTGGTGCCTTTTCCACACAGCTCTTATCCCTGCATGATGTTACTGATCCCTGTGATCTGTGCAGAGGTGACATATTTAAAGTCATGAAAGATAGACCAGTTAAAGGCCAGGAATGCTCTTTGCCCTTACAGCCTACCTGCTGTGATAATGAGGCTTTAGGGATAACAAAAAGGGGCTCCCAACAGTTCCTGCTGGGAGTAGTAAAAGCATGTAACTAACACAGAGAGCATGATGGAAATGATGAATGAGGTCAGGTTTCTGCCTGCAGGTTCTTGAGTAAGTTATGAAATAACTGTCTGATAAGTTACTTAAGGACTTATCAATCAAAGCAAAATGGTTGGTACTGAAGTAATAAAACTGAATAAACAGGAAATCAGAGCAAGGCAAGCTGAGTAAATGGTTGCCTGGAAAGCAGAGCAACAGCAACAGTAATTGGCAATTGATGCTGACTTGTCTCACCCTTTTTTTCTTGGCTGTCACAGGAACCTCATTTCCCTGTTTCCTTAAAGTGAGGACCAGACATCCTACCAAAACATCTGCTCCTTAAGTGCCTCATCTCTGCTCTGCTTTCAGCATTATCTGATTGCATGTTCAAGATTTTGACTGTTCTGGAATCTGAAAATTCAAGAGTTTGATTTTTTTTTTAAATTTCATTTTTTCTGTACTAGTGCATATATTTTCTGTCATATCTATTTCTGGTCCTACACATCTTAAAAGAGCGGGAAATGTCTCCCTCGCTTTTTATTACTGCTAGTTAAAAAAAGCTCTATATTAATTGATGATTTAACTGTACCCCAAACAAAGTGAAAATTACACACACTACAAACTAAGTTTCACAGAATTCACTGCAAAGAGCAAAGAAAGCTCAGTTTTGTGCAGAACTTATGTGGTTCTTTTTAGAAGCTAAATCAAGTTTTGTTTATTAACATATTATCAGATGCCTGTAAGATCTCTCAGAAGAGAATGCGCTATATGTGTTTTGGAATACATTTGGTTTCCAGTTTTCAATAAGCAGTTTATCTCTTTTCACAACAGGTGGAGTTTGAGGTGCATGATTTCTACTTTGAAAGGAGTTTACCACTCACTGTGCATCTTTCTATCAGAACAACAGATACAAATGCCCCCCGGGTTTCGTGGAATACAGGTGAGATCTCTTATGCTAAGTTAATTTTGCTTCAGAATCAATAACATTTTGACACAAATATTTGACAAAGCTCTAAAAATCAGATTTACACCTGGAGTCTAAGGATTATTAAACTGAAGGAGTAGAAATGTATTTTCCCCTATATCCATTTTGGAGGGAACATGTTACAACAACTTGAAAAAGATCTAATGTCTTAACTGGAATGAAAAATAAAGAAAAAATAGTTACAGGAAAACTGTGATTTATTTATACAGCATTTTCTTGAATAAAGGACTGTACATTAAAAGATATGAATATTAAGGGCTATTCCTATAGAATAGGAAGAGTGGGGTAACATGTGGGAAAGACCAAGGCTTGTTGGTGTTGTTTAAAGTGGAAGCGTCGAAAAATTAACAACTAGGAAAAAGGGCATGATATACCACCAGCATTTGAAGCCTGGAAACCTTACAGGATTAGGTCTAACTCAAACAGATTTATAGTGCCTGCACTGGAAAGGGAACAGAGTCTCTCATCTAGAGTGCATTGATATTTAATCATCAAAAGGAAAAAAATATAAGATCAAACACGTCTAGAAGTTAACACCAGGGAAAGCGCAGTTTTCCTATGGTAGAAAAGGAAAGGTTCTGAGAAGAAAGCACCTCATGTCTTCCAGAGAAACCTCACCTGAAATTACTAACTAATTAAGAAGGAGCACTGTCCTCTGTCAGGAAGATCAACATATGTTTTTAACTGCAGACTCACAAAAAAATCTAAATGCCCAGTTTCAGACATTGTGAGATTTCAAGTGCAATGCTCTTGTAGGTGCAAATGTGCAGAAATGTGCCTCATTAGATTATCAGATAATTAGAAACCAGATGTCAAGGAAATTTCCTGCCTTACCTTTCAGATACCCTTCTCTGTGAGTCACAATTGCAGTAGCCAAGACTGAAGCCATTGCACTGCAAGGACTGAAGCCATTCACAGCAGGTGGCTTCAGTGACCCAATGGATGTCCTGCTTGACTTCCCACACTCACCACACACACACAGACAACTTTCTGTTACTGCCTCGGTCTGGGTTTCCCTTACTGGAATCCTGGCTGTTTCCTTTATGTAATTTAACTGTGGTGCAGCAGCACAAAATTAGCTCAAACTGGGTGTCTGCAGGGAGGGACCCCAAACATAGGAATCCCTGACTTTTATACCCCCACAGTCTGTGTATACTTGTTCCAGTGGTGATATTTGTTCTTGTTGCAGTCTCTGGGTGACCAGACACACCCCATGCTCATTGATGGCTCTTTGCCTGGGGCTCCAGATATTTCCCGCACCCAGGACAAAATGTGCAACTTGCACGTGAAGCTACCTGCACTAGGTGCATTCTACAACACCAGAATTGGTTATTTCTCTGGAAAAGATTCCTTAAAGACAATGAAAAAATTCAAGTATGTCAGAAGTTGTTGTCAGACTTTTAGGCGGCCTTACAATCATAGCATTATTGGAAGTATTAAGGTTGAAAAAGACCTCCAAAATTATCTTCATCTGAATATCACCATGCCCACTAAACTATATAATGACATGCCTTGTCTGCTTGTTTTTTGAACACTTCCAGTGATGGCGACTCCACTACTGCCCTGGGGAGCTTGTTGTAAAGCTAAATTATTCTTTCAGTGTAAAAATTTTTCCTAACATCTAAACCTCCACTGGGATGCCTTTCATACACAGATGTGTAGATAAAATTAAATATTCTGAGCTTTTTTCCTGGTTGGAAACACCTTTAGAAGCTTTAGATGCTGACAGTGATGTAACTCTCTGCTCTTTGTAGGACTCAACCTCCTAGAGGGGCAATCCCGACCCATCACATGGCAGCACTTCCAAATTGTAGACAACGATGACATCCAAAATGTTCGCTTGGTCACAGTTGATGGCTTACAGCACGGGCGGCTCTTAGTCAGAGGTAGGTAATTTCAACTGCAGAGACTGGAAAAATCTCCTCTGTGATATAACAACAGCTCTGCTCCCTCTGCTGACCACCTTCCCCTGCTACAACCATGCTAGGCATGTGTATTAAAACAGGAATGTTCAAAAAATTCAGTATTTAAACCTTTATTTTCTTAATGTATGTTTACACTCCAAAGGCAAAATTTTAGAGAAATCAGCTATGCTTTCATTGAGAAACATGATTTGGGAAAAGCACAGTCAATATATTTTCAGTTTTTACATTTTTGCTAATTAAATTAGACTTCTAACTCATTAGCCTTCTGCATTATCAGTATCACTAGTTCTACTCTCCAGCATATCAGTCACCACAGTGCTTGGGGAAAAGGTTATGTAATGGAAACCACTTTGCTCTTTGGCAGGGTGGGAACATGTTGCCACTATCAATGCTGAGTTTTTTTGATAGTTGAATGTGTTCATGCAAAATGCTTAACCTAAAGAATAAAGAATAAAGAAAGGTGTTGTTTTGAATATAACAGACATAGAAACGATTCAGCAGTAAACTTAACTCCAGAAAACTCCTGACAAGTAGTCCAGTGTCTGCAAGATCATCCTCCTACAACGCTACAGACAGGAACTGTGTGTTGGCAGCAGTGCTAGGTGGGTTGTAGCAGTGCTGGCAGTGCTGTCTCTCTCCAGAGACAGTGTTAGGGAGGCTGTGCAGCCAGTCAGGGCCCATCTCCTGGTGGCAATCCTGCCTGTGCATACTGAGTTTGAGGGTTTCTCAGGCTACCATGCACCAGCCAGAGCTGGGTATTTTATCTCCAGTGACTGTGCCTTATTCTCTTTTGTCTCTCCTCATGCCAAGGAAAACATCACCACAAATTCTGGAAATTGCCTTTTTTTTTTTTTGTAAAACCACAGAGGAATGCTTGGCTTCTTTTCTTGGTGGCCCTGGGGAGATCATAACTTTTAGTGCCAGCTTGCAGTTCTTGAATCCTTTAGCTTGCATGAATATTTGTCTGTATGCATAACATTTCAGTGAAGCAGAGGTATAAAACTGTCTTATTACAGACCATAACCTCAATATACCAAAATCCCTACATCATTATATTGTACTTGAAATGCAATCCTGATCTTTAATTATAAATATATATATATTGATATATTCTTTGATGCTTTAAATGCCTGTAAAATGCTCTGATAAGAAAGTAGAGGTTGAAATTAAAGTGGAAACAATCACAGTTAAAAATCCTTGATGTCTCCAGTTACCTTTAGTGACATTTGGAGGATTTTCTCTGCTGTCACAGTTACAAATTTTGCATTCTTGTTAGCCATTCCAACTCCTACAACCTTTTCTTTGATAGGTGAATTTGCATTTAATTTTTCTAGTTAGCAACATGCTGTTAATCTATCTCCCTCAATTATCTTCATATTAGTGGAAAGATACTTTTATGGCCTGAACCACACATTTTTGATGTGTTTTCTTCCACTGTTTTAACAGGAGGGAAAGGATTCATGTTCACTGTCTCTGACATTCAGGCTGGAGTTGTCCGCTACCATCATGATGACAGTGATTCTACTAAGGACTTTGTGGTATTTAGAATTTTTGATGGCTCCCACAGTATTCGTCATAAGTTTCCAATAAATATCCTCCCTAAAGATGATAACCCTCCATTTCTGATCAGCAATGTGGTCATTGAAGTTCACGAGGGACAGACAATCCTGATTCAGCGCTCCATGCTCCATGCTTCGGACATGGATTCCAGTGATCACTACATACTATTCAATATTACCAAGCCACCACAAGCTGGAGAAATCTTGAAGAAACCAGGACCAAACTTGCTAGGTAATGAGGCACATCCATGAATGTACATTTTTCTTTGTCCCCTCCTTTTAAAAATACAGTAAATTTTACATTCAGACACCTTATTTTGGCTCAGGACAAATAATGGCAGATTTGGACTTATTTCATTGTAGTGTAAAAGCCCATCACTAATTAATTTTGGTCTCTGCACTAGCATAACTGTCCCATACAATATGTACTGTAATTTTTCCATTTTGAGCCCATTTTCCTGCAGTTCTTTACTCTGGAAAAAGTATTGTTGTGAGTTAGTTTACATGCAAAGATCTGTGACAAAGTCAGAGCTAAGATATGATCCTAATTATGCTAAATGCTAAGAAAACTCTTCTTCCATGTAACAACCCAGAAATTCTTGTGCTAGGCTGGAGAGGCTGCTAGTCCTGCAAATTCTCTTCTGACTTTTGAACAGGGCTTTCGACCTGTTTGCTTAATTTTTGAATGATCTTTAAGTGACACAGAAAAGAATTTGATGGTGATCTTCAGAGAATGTGGAAGACAATGAGAGAACATTTCAAAGGACTTGCTCCAGCTAGGGTGAAAAAGAGGACATTATACTTCCCCAGTTACTTGGACAGCTAATGCATAACTTTAATGTAGCATTAAAATAATGGAGTGCTCAATAGACGATGACTTCTTCATTTCAACAGGATATTCTGTCAACAGTTTTCTTCAGAGGGATCTATTTAATGGAATGATTTATTATCATCATTTGGGAGGAGAAGTATTTGAAGATTCCCTTGAGTTTGTGCTATGTGATAGTCATGACCCTCCAAATCTTTCAGAGCCACAGGTATGGAATGGAAGAATCTTTGCAGTCTCGTGAATTTTTTCTTCAAATGCTGATATCTTCCATGTTCTGACAAGCTTTCAAATAAAACTGGTATAGATTTTTTCTGATGACAGTCATCACCACAAACAGTGTTCTTTAGGGCTATTTCTTGTTCTTGCTTTCAATGGGGTAACTCTCTCCCTGGCTGAATAGAGTCAAGTTCATCGAAATCACTTCTTCCTATGCTATAAAACAAAATGTTGAAAACAAATCATATTTGGGGAGAGTACAAACAAATTAAACAACCATCCTGAAGTCAACTGAGAAGAAACTATTTTTTTTCATGCAAGAGCCCAGCATACTGAATTTAACTTTGCATTTAATTTAAGGGGAAACCTCTAAGATTCAAAAGCTTTGCCTTTAACTGTTATATACCTCCATTAATCATGTGTTGATGATATGGCATGACAGCCACATGTGTATCTCACAGTCCAGTGATCCACTTCTGTGTGCTTGTTGGCAAACAGCTACTTGGGACGCTCTCTTACTGAGAGCAATGGCTGATGATTCTACTGTCTCCCAATTGCAGGTGATGATGGTTCACATTATCCCTGTGGATGATCAGCTTCCCAGAGAAGCTCCAGGAGTGACCCGCCACCTGGTTGTTAAGGAGACTGAGATTTCTCACCTAACTAAGAAACATCTCCACTTCATAGATGTGGAAGAGCAAGACAGGGAGCTCACATACACCATAACCACTTCCCCATTTTTCTCTTGCACCCATGGGTAGGTGTAACCTGACAAACATTTCAGATGGGACAGGGGAATGACCCATGTGAGAGCAGCAGCCTCAGTGGCAGTAATATACTTGTGCCTCAAGTTCTTCCTCTGTTTATTGAAAGTCCAAGTGACAATAGCTGGATGCAGCTCTCCTGTTGATGATTAAGGGTAAGCTAGAGCCTGAAGCAACAGAGTAATACACAGAGTAATAAAAAATAGATAACTCATAGTTGAACTAGAAATAAGAAGGAGTAAACCTTGTGAAATACTTTCCTTTTGTTTGATATGAATTTTCCACTGACTTTTGGGATTCTGTACAGCCTCAAGCCCAAGTCACAGCACCTCTTCTAACTGTTAAAATGGGGTTGACCTGTGCCTGCCCCAGACTGAGACCAGGAGGTGCTGCAGCTTTTTCAAAAATATGTATCAGACACTCCTGATTGTGGACTAGGAAGTTGTGGAGCAGGAAACAGGCAAAACACACTGTGGGAGCAAGGGAGGTATGGAATGAATGGGTGTAGTAGCAGTTTACGTCACTGGTGCTGTCATCTCATTAGAACATCAGCAACAATTTGCTAAATGAAAAGTTTTAAATCCAGAAATTGCATGGTTTAAGCTGAAGATTAGCACTTTCAATTTTGACCTCAAGCAGCAAAGGATCATTATGTAGCTGGGAGAGAAGGTTGTTTCCCTAATCAGTCAAATAGTCACATCCAGTTTGCTGGTTATTGCTGTTGGAAAGCTGGGTTGCTGGAAACTGGTTAATTTCAGAGTTTATAAGATGCATGAAGCTAGAAATAATTAATTTTTCCACTCAAAGATAAATGCAGGTGTGCAAGTAATAATAATAACACTGTGATGGGCTAGACTTGCAGGTGATATAAATAGTATCTGGGGTATGTAGAGATGCACTCGCAGTAATTCCAGAGCTTGCTTATGATATGATTTTTCATGATCATCCTGAAAAGTATTTCTTTTGGTCAGTTTTCTGTGGTAATGTTAAAATGGATAACAAGGATGGAAGAAAGGAAAATACTTTTCCTTTCAATGCAGGTGGAAGTTTGAGCTAATTTGAAATGCAAGATTTTCTTGTTCTTTGGTATTGCTATGCAAGATGTGACACATATATTTTTGTGTAGCTACTCAGATGCTGGGAAGCTGTTTATGGTGGACACCATCCCCAAACTGGTCAAGGATCCTGCTGCTCTTGCACTCCAGTCATTTACTCAGGTTTGTTATGCTACCTGATACCATAATGAGTTCTAAACAATTTAAAAAAGTTACAAGTGTACAGATTTTATTTGACAGGAAAGCAAGAGGTGAAAACTGAGGAGCAGTACTATCACAATCTTTGCTTAAGAAGCTCAAGACTCTATTCCAATAAAATAGATTTTAAAGCAAATTTCTATCATGTTTCAGTTTTGCAATCTGTAAACACAAATGTCCTAAAACCAGCAGGGGATACAGTTGTTTGGGTAGGCTGAATTTGGCTTCACATGATGGAAGAGGAATGAAAAAGTATGCATAATGTGGAAATGAGATCTTGAACAGTTTCTTGCTTCATCTCAGTGTCTCCACCAGTAGATACCAGTAGTACAGGATAGAACAGGCTGGAACAGACTTTCTCAGGATTTTGTAATTCAGTTTTCATGCTTTTGTAGCTTGACAAATAAGTATCACTAAAGTGTCCTGTTTTATATCCTGCTGTATGGTTAAAGTGGCATAATGATCATTGCAGAACCATAATGAGAGCTCTGACCCTACAGACCCTAAACCATGTGCCTAATATGGGTATCTGGATGCAAGATTTTAATATTTCTATCACTGGCCTGTCCTCACCATGAAACACAGGGCACGCATTTACTATTCATACTAATGAGGGCAAATTCAGCTGCTATGGGAGATGTTAGATTTTATGAATTTTTTATTTTAAAGTCACAGTTAGAAAAGGTTCTTGGACCAGCATTTTGAAAGGGATCCATAAAGAAGTTCAGGCCATGACCTCTGCTATCACTTCTAAACCATATCTGTATTTTTTTGCTAGAAGTTTGAGTACTTGAACGTATACTCACCTCATTTGTATCTAAAGATGCATTTAATCAAGGTATGGCTAGTAGCTAAAGTGCACATACAAAATTTCTAAAGTTTGTTTTGATGGCTGGATAGCCCCTAAGCAGGGGATGATAAAGATCCCTAATGTCATGGATTATGAATATCCCCGTCATCTCCTCTTACATGCACCCTTCTTCTCTTTTTGTAGCATGCTGTGAACTATATGAAAGTTGCTTATATGCCACCCCTGCAGGACATCGGACCCGAACCTCAGCAAGTCCAGTTTGTTTTTTCTGTCAGCAATCAGCATGGAGGCACTTTGTATGGGATCTGCTTCAATATTACAATTCTTCCTGTGGATAATCGAGCTCCAGAGGTAGGGTGGTGTGTAGGGTAGGAAAGTGAGAAGGAAGGATTTGGAAATTGCTTTGGGTAGAAACAAAATGAAGAGAAATGTTCTGATTTTACTGAGATAAAAAAATGAATTTTCTGCAGTATCAGGGTTTCAGAGTCTTGCATACAGCTTGCATTGGGATAGAAGTACCTGGTGAGTACTTCTCTAGTGAAGTCTGGCGAGTGTGCAATGTCATTTTTCTTGATAAGCAGAGGACTACCTTTGGCATCTATATATATGTACAAAACATATATGTTGCATCTTGGTTAGCAAAACTGCATCCCTATTTTGTGTTGCTTATTGCCTTAGGAGGTCAGAAGCCTCCAGAAATTGGATGAGAACTAGGATGCACTTATTATAGCCCACTGTTGGTAATTTCCTTAGCTTTTTCTAACACAGCAGAAAAGAGATATCCTTTGGCATATTTTTTTTTTATTGTGTCACACATCCTTATAGCACAGCAAATGGGATTAACCCTGTTTGCTGTGTATTTAGAGGTGCAGCAGCATGGAAAGCTCAGCATTTCTCCTCCCTGCAGGTTTTTGCAACCCATTTGAGAGTGCAAGAGGGTGGCATGACCCCTATTACAGAGGGACACATTCTCATCTCTGATTCAGACACGAAACGAGAGCATCTCTTCCTGCTCCTGCAGAGGCAGCCGCAGCATGGGGTAGTGGAGCTGGATAACATTCCCATGAATGGAGGTGACAGGCTTTCCTGCGAGGACCTGCGTACCCTGGCAGTCAGGTTAGAGGAGTGGTGGCTGTCTTTTGTGGTAGCTGAGGCTCTCAGTCGAGTGAGCTAAAGCCTGAAGTGGTGCAGGACTCACCATAGCAGTGTTCACTATACCTCTGGCAGAGCTGCTCCAGAGCAAGATTGCTGGCTGAACCTTGGGATTTACAAGAAAACTTTTGTTAACATTAATTAATGTAAAGAAGAAAATTTGCTTCTTTATTTGTGGCAAGAACAAGACACAACTCATGCAGAATTAGAGCTCTCTTGCTCTATTTCCATCTGTTAGAAAGTAGGCACCCACCACAGTCCTGAAATACATGTTTAGCAAACACCTCACAAGCAGCCAGGACACACATGACAAATCCTTAGGGAAACCTTTCTCCTGACTGATGAATGGCTTTCTTTGGGAGTTTTCTTCTTGTAGGAGACCCCAAAAGCCCTTTGGAGAAACTCTGCTTCAGAATCAGCAGTGTTAGGTGTACACACTTATATAGGGAACAGCTTTTTATACTGGGAGGGATACACATTGTAAGGCATGACCAGAAAACATGGATTCTTTTTATCTGTGAGAAATCTGTGTAGCTCTGTAATCTTTTTTCCACAGATATCGTCATGACGGCTCTGAGACTCTCACTGATGAAGTTTTCTTTGCAGCCTCAGATGGCATCCATTTTGTAGAGTTCATCCTGCACGTCAAGGTCAGTGTGTTGTGTGTTTCTGAGAGCAATTTTCTGTGTGGAGGCAAATGGTTCAAAGCTTGACTTATGAAAGTCCTTGCATTACCTTGGAAACTGGAAGAAAATGGATATACTAGGCTTCCACTTCAACCCTAGGTTTCAGGTTCATGTGGCAAATTTAGGAGGAGCTTTGACTTGCACTTCGTACTTAAACTATAATTATCTAGTTTGGTTTACTTATGTCTTTTATGCTTAATTCAGCTGGTTTCGTTTTGTTCATAGAGAAAGCTCAGTGTACTCTGACAGTGGCATCAAACTGTTAGTTTGAGCTGCAAAGCGGTGTACTGAAACATCTGGCTTCTACTGAAAGGAACAGTAAGAAAATCTTAAATTATTTTTCTGTTTAGGTGTCGCCCGTGAATGATGAGCTACCTGTTATGCAAACAGGCCTTGCTCCCGTGCTCCACTGCCTAGAGGGTGAAGAAGTAGTCCTCTCCTCGGAGTACATTTATGCCACAGATGTGGACAGCGATGACATGGAGCTGGTGTTCATGCTGGCCCACGAGCCGCAGCACGGGGTAGTGAGGAGAGCTGGCACTGCCGTGGATCGTTTCTCCCAGGCTGATGTCATTGCTGGTTTAGTCACATACAAGCACACCAGTAAGTGAGCTAAGGACAGAATTAGAATGAAAGATGGTCAGACAAGTATTAGTAAAAAAAAATCTTAACCTGAGTCCACACCTTTGCAGTTCCAGTAGGAACTTAGAAACCATGAGTTGTGACTAGGGAAAAAAATAAACTGGTTTTAAAAAAGAGCTCTCTGATAGACAGCTACCAAATGTTTTAATATGTTCTCCAAATCCCTGCCTGAATTGAAAATTATATTCGAACAAGCATATGAAAGCACCATAATCCAGGAGGAACACTTTCACTATTGCTGACAAAATATCTTGGGCTTTTTTGACAAAATTATTATTAAGTACAAACTAGAGTATTTTGATGTGTTTTATGACAATAAAAACCCCATTTTTACTTCTTGCTTGCCTTTCCAATCTAGAAGGCTATCTACTTTGAACAGCTCATAGTCTTTCCATACCACAAGATAAAGAAAGTTCTGACTTTCTTAATGAGAAAAAAATGTTTAAAAGGCTTTATTTTGTGGTTTTATTGTTAGTACCTTTTTAAAAAAAATTTAATTACTGGCAGAAATTGAGGGCTGATAAACTCCCTTTCTTATTTAAATTTATCCTTTCATTGGGATTGATTTATCCTTTCTACATCTCTGAATAACAGCTTTAGTGGTTTTTTTCCCCAGAAACATTCTGGTTTTCTGTTTAATTATTCTGTAATTCTGTGTTAGCATGGAGAATAGATGTGGAATTTTCAAGCTTGGCACTGTCTAAAATGAGCAGGTGATATTTGAAAAGGAAGTACTTAATTGTGGCCACCAACAACAAACTTTTCTTCTTCATTCTAAAGACATCACAAACTGTATTTCAAAGACAATATTTTGCAGAGGCAATGAAGTTTTACTTTCAAGGGTGTCATGTTTGTGGTTTTCACTTCCAAATTTCTAACATTAAATGTGCTGTCAGTAGGTATCACAAGAGAAGTCTGGGAGTCACTTTCCTTTGCAGGCTGCATATTAATGATATCTTGCAGCAATGTAAGACACAGGCTGCCAGAAGTGCTGACAGCTGGAATGCTCTGAGCCCACAGATGCTTCTTGCAAGGGGTGGCAGTTCCCAGTGCTTCCCAGTATCAGCCCACATTTTAACTGTGATTGCATATAGGCATAATATACAGTACAGTAATAAAGTACAGTGATAAAGTACAGCCCTTGTTATATCCATTTTGTAAGGATAAGAAGCACATAGGAATACATGCATTACTTGCTATATTAAAATTTGTCTTTTGAAAAAGCATGGATATTACCATTTGTCAAAGAGGAAAACATATATAAAAGAAAGATTTTCCTACATTCCTTGAGAAGTGCAGAAAAAACACTTTTCTCACACAATATAAATTTTGTACGTATGGTAGTGTACAAAGAACAGAATCTTGAGGACTATTAGCTGTGTTATTACCATATAACATAATATCATAACATTACAATTATAACATTATAATTACTATAAAAATAATAAGACTCTTTTCTACACCCTCTTATTATATCATAGAAGTGAGCTGGTTAAAATTAATAATTAACGACAAACCAAATCTCTAACCAAGCAAAACACCACCAGTCAGAATTAAGAATTCCAGTAATTTTGCTGCTGCTTTCTTTTTCTTCTGACTTGATATTGAAGACTGTCCTTGCAGGATAAAAATTAGTCTTCAGGAAGTTTTGGTAAATAATTTCTTCTAAATATTTTTTTCCCAGGTGGTGAGATTGGTCTGACTCCTTGCATTGAGATCTTAACCTTGATTGTCTCTGATGGCGAGGCTGGCCTAGATGTGAAAGGCTGCTGTTATGATGGACCTCCTTCTCCCCCAGTTTCACGTGATGATCCCTTTCCTACCTATGACCTTAACATCACTGTACTTCCAGTGGACAACCAGCCTCCATCAATTGTAACCGGTGAAAGCTTCTTCTCATTATAGCAGTACAAAGGGGGCTACCCAGTGCTGTAATGGCTCAAGACTCAGAGTGGCTTTTTTTGTTATTTGATTTTTAGCATTAGAAATAGTTAGTTGAGATCAGCGTACAAAAGTTTTGTATCAGAATTTTCGTCAATTTTATTTTCATTTCCTTGTACAGTGCAAATGCCCAATCCAGCTGCCAGTGCAAGTCCGAGCTGGCTGCTCTTCAGCTGCGTGTTTAAAGCATGCAGCTAGAGATAAGAGCACTCAGATCTGCTTCCTACCATGTCTACATGCTGATTGCTGCATATGTAAGCTATGTCTAGATAAAAGTGATTTAATATGATTTATATCTTGTCCCTGAACTGAACTCATGGCTCAACAAGTATCAGGTTTATACAGAGCAAAAGCATAAACATAAATAGAGATATTTATTTACCTTTGTGTGTAGAGCATAAAAAAGAAATTTGGGACAGAATCATTATATTTAATTATTTTAGCAAATAAAGACAAAAGCTATACATTAATAGATATGAAGCCACATTTTCACAACTAGTCTTCAGAATCTAAGAAATTCAGTTAAAATGGAAATAGAGTTCATCATGTACATCTAGTCCAACTGCAACCCATTATGTGAAATTTCCATCAATTTCCTGGGCTTTTTAGTGTGGTCTGTGGTATACATGATGAAAGTATGTTTTCTATATGCTTGTCTCTTTCAATGTCATTTGTTTGTAAATATCAGGTATATGTTATGTATCTCAGAGACTATTTAAGCATATGTATGAGTAGTTTGTAATTTGCAGGCACTCACCCAAGTAATGTTCTGGAAATGAAGCATTGTCCCAGCAGGGAAATTAGGCAGTGATGCATGAAAAATTGTTCATTACGAGCAATTCTTAACAGCTCTCATGTAATTAATGCTCTGACAAACAGAGGTAACAACTGTTTTTGAGCAGTATATAAACCTTAGCTAATAACTTAACCAGTAAAATAATTTCATGATCCCCTTCTTCTCTACTTCTGTGATGGCAAAAGCAGAGATGTTGGTGAAAGCAGAGAAAAAACCGTTAAAACAAAACTCCTCAGTAATTCAATATTTGTTTTATTTCCACCCTTCGTTATTATTTCCATTCTTAGTAACAAAAACAACAGTAAAATCAGCTCATGATCAATAATGCTTAGCATGTTTTTTGTGCACAGGTGCAAGCTTTGTGGTGGAGGAGGGCTCCTCAGCAGCCCTTACTACCAAATATTTGTTTGCCACTGACCCTGACACCACTGCAGATGACTTAGAGTTTGTGCTGGTTTCTCCTCCCCAGTTTGGTTACATTGAAAACATACTGCCTTCTCCTGGGTTTGAGAAGAGCAACATTGGAATAAGCATAGGTAAGTCTTAACAATTTAGGATAATCAAGCAGATTAGATCTGGAGGGCTTGTGGAAACTCTGCAGTGGGCTCTAGTGGTGCAGATGCAGGTGTGGGCATTCATACGGGCTTATGAGGAGCGCAGGTGCTGACAAATGAAGAGCAGTGGGACTTTGTGGAGGAGTTCAAAGGGAGACTGAAGCAATGCAAATATGAAGAATTGGCCCTTGAAGCAAAAAGGCAACCTTGTTTTATGCATCCAGCTGAGATCTATTAGAAGTCACGATATGAGATACTAATCTGCTCTCCCTGCCTTCCTCTTCAGTCCCCCATGAAAGACTCCAGTGTCCTTTCACCTACACCTCTGCCAATTAAATGCAGTAGCCTGGGTCCAACGTTTATTTCCAAAGCAAATTGAAAAAGTGATAGAGGTGGCGTTTGACTTAGAGGGTGACTTCCCTTGGCCACTTTCAAACTGCGCAAGGCAGTTTCACCCTCAGCAGAACAGACTGTGACATGCTTTGTAATGCTATCAGCTTTTACCAGCGTCTTCAGCTGGAATCACTGAGTCTTTAAGTTCTCATTTCTGTGGTCTGTCAGTCAAAGTATAACTAGAATAATATAATCATAGAATCATTTAGCTTGGAAAAAGCATCATGTCCAGCAATTAACCTAGCACTATCAAGGAATCTTGGACCTCAGATATTTTCCTACCTGTTATTTGAGGTGGTTTTATGTGGACTCAGTTTTGTAGTCTGAACTGAAAAGTGAGAAGGTTCAGAATCCCACCTGAGGCAAAATTATGCATTTTTGGGGGGGGAAAAGGGCTTGTTTCCTGGAGTAACATGTGCAATGTAACTCTTACAGTCAAAAAATGACAAAGAACTTAAAAAATTCAAGTTATTTGTTCTTTGAAAAAAGACATAGTTTCAATTTTTAAAGTGATGGATAAGACTTGGAGGCATGAAAATATTGCACTAACTAATTTTCTTTTTTAAATCTGTAGGTTCATTTCAGCTGAAGCACCTGAAAACCATGAATATAAACTATGTTCAAGCCAGGCATGTGCGAATGGAGCCAACAGAAGACAAATTTGTACTTTATGTCACTGATGGGCTGCATCTCTCAGCAGAGACTCCATTTTTTGTGCTAATCAGCCCAACCAATGATGAAGTTCCAGAGTTCATAGCCAGGAATATTACTGTAAGGAAATAAGCAAAATGCCTGTCATAGAACTACTTTAACCAGAAACCACTCTTTAATATAAATAAGAACATTGTCCTGATACCTGTTCCTCTGCATATTTCCCTTACTTTGTGTAGTTCAGCCTACTTCAGGAAACAGCCCAGCGAAATCCCATGTAAACCTATAAGATAGAACTTCAGTGGGATAGGAGCAGTGCATAGATCTTGGAAATTTGCACTTAAGTAAAAAGAAGTGATCAAATCTTTAAACAAATATGTGATCTAGAAAGCACTGAGATCTTTCGTCTCCTGCATTCCTAAGAGCTTTCACATTTTTAAAAGAGTACTTTTAAATATTTCTGGCCTAGCTTCTCCCTTCTCTGTAGACTGTCATGAATATAAATAACTCTGTGAGCAGAGTGTAAACTTACTGTAAAGTAAAAAGTGGATGTATAAATCTATATGCATCCACATTTTTAGATACCTTTATATATTAAAAGGCTTTCTCCTTTGTGCATTTCTGAGCCCTAGATTTGGGACTGATTTAAGGCATTTGCTATTAATTTGGACAAACATGAACTCCTTATTGCAACTTCTCTCTTCGTTACTGTAACCACTTACTTTCTCTGTCTCTTAAACTGGTTGAAATCAGTAGCTGGTTAAAAAGCTACTGGGTAAGGGTGGATGAATCAAGAGATACACTTGTACACAAAAATACTCATGAAACCATGCTAGAATTCTATGATTTCTTTTTATGTAAAAGAATTGGATGTTTTTTCTCTCACGTTCAGGTTCAAGAAGGGGAGATGAAAGAGCTGGATCTGTCTGTTATCAACGCAGTTGATCTGGATGTGCCTCAAGATCCTCTGGTATTTGGGGTTGTGCAGAGGCCCTCATATGGATTCCTTATTAATGGTGTTCACGGCAGTGATGTTCTACACTATAAAGAGTTAATTAACCATGATCACCACAGCCATGGGTTGCTTGTTCATGGCTTTTCCATGGGACTACTAAGGAATGGTAGGTGCAGCATTCGTCTTACAATGGTCTTTCATTATTTTGATGAGGCAAGTGGCACACCAAAGAAATCTTCATAATTTGTTTATTTGCTTGCTTTATGTTTATTTTCAAGACAATGTTTAGGAATGGAAGTTGTCCATATTTAATGCTATGCTTATCTATTGATTTTAGGAACTGTCTATAAAACCATTCTGAGAGACCTCTGTATCAAAAAGGGTAGTAATACGAGTAGGAAAATCATCTGTTCCAAAAAAAAAAAAAAATAAAAGGAATAATGTAACATAATTTAACATCATCAAATAGATTTGTAAATATTTTGCAGTACCTAGAATAGAGAGACAGCAAGACTGATTTAAAAACACATTAACTGATCATGGGGTTTCTTCAAATGCTCACAGAATTGTAAAACATTTTAGGTCGCAAGGGACCTTTAGGGGTCAGCTAGTCCACCTCCCCTGCCATGGGCAGGCACAAATTGCACTGGACCAAGTTTCCTAAAGCCACATTCAACTTGACCTTGAACACTTCCAGCGTTCCACAACCACTCTGGACAAACTGTTCCAGTGTCTCACCACTCTCACTGTAAAACATTTTGTCCTTATGTCCAACCTAAACCTACTCCTGCCCCTTGTTATGTCTCTACAGGCGTTGGTAATGTCTCTCTATGTCTCCCACAAACCTTCTTTAGACATTGAAAGGCTGCAATATACCATATGTCTAGCAATAAGCATACAAATTGGGACTCCACAGCTTAGCATGAGCAGTCAGCCTGCTTTAAAGCAGCAAATCTGTAATGAAAAAGTGTATTTAACAGTGCAAGGAAAATCCCTCCTGACTGTGGCTATTTAGTACAACATGGAATCTATCAGTATTAAGAGGAGCATGAATTCAATACTGTCACTCAAATTTCACTTCAGCCCTCAAAAACTGAGAAAAGATTTCTTGTCTCTCTGCCTGTCTAATATGAACCTCCAGAAATATCAGGGGCCCATTCCAAATTCTTCTGCCTTCCCAAGTCTTGGTTTTGACTTTCTTTTTTGGCTTTTTCCTGTTGTTATCCACAATTGTGAATGAGCCATCTTTAGCCTAGAACATCTGATTGTCCATGGTCATAAACACAAGGCCAGCTGTCCTTCCAAAGGCTTCTGCAAAGTTCCATGAGGATTATTTAAAGCACAGGAAAGTGTTGCCTGACAGTTTCATCCTCTCTATGGTTCCCATCAAAGTGATTTGGAATAAGGAGAGGAGAAGAAATGTACCTTTTTCAAATTGACAGAGACTCATTTTTTGGAGAGTCACTCCTTACTTAGGTCAGGCTGGTGACCTTGAGTCAATACTACATTGCTAGATCACTGATCAGCAGTGGCTCATCAAACTCATCTTCTGATAGCTAAGGCAAACTTGTTGTTACCCTAGCATATGGGAAGGGGAGATGGAAGAAAGGTGATTGAAGCAGAGTGAAATGATGAGAGGGATTTTGCAGGAGTCAGATTAAGTTGTTCTTTCCATTTATCTCACCCATTGTCCCTCTCCCTCTCTTTCTCTCTTATTTTTCCCCCTTCCTGCCTCACATAGGAATGAAGCTGATGTACATGCATGACAACTCTGAAAATCTCACTGACAGTTTTAAAATTCAGCTATCAGATGGAAAACATAAAGTCCTCAGAACCATTTCAGTAAAGGTCATTCCAGTTAATGATGAGAAACCAGTGCTGAGCAAGTAAGTCACATGTTCCTGTTCCTGACAGTGGGATGTTTAGACAAAATGATGGAAAAGAGAACGAAACACCAAATCATAGAATCATACCATTGCCTGTTTAACAAAAAAAGTTTTTACTGAAAGGAGAGCTTTAGTGTTGCTTAGTGTTGCTCTGCATTAAGCAAATAGAGGAAAAATAAAAGTGTGGGGGGAAAAATTTTGGTTGTTTCTTTCATAAGCTTCTTCAAGATGTTTGCCAGCTGTTGTGTCTCTGCTGAACATGGACCACCATGGTACTGCTTTTCTCAAGACCTGCCTAAAGTACCTCTCTGAAAGCAGCTCTGGATTTTGGAATGGGAGGATCCACAAGGCTGAAGCAGGGGAAGGGCTTTCCAATAATAATTCTCTTTTATATTCTAAAACTTTTCTCTGCCATAGTTCAACTGCTGCGAAAGTACACACTAACTTCCCTTACACTTCAAAGCTAGGAGTCATAAATGAACTAGACATGATAAGAAATTGCCTGGCAGACCACTTATAGATAGGCAGCTGGCTGCAAGAGACCCAAACCTCCTGGGTATTTTAAAAAGGACCTTATCCCTTGGGATCTCCAACTGATGACTGTCACAAAGCATCAGGACCTCCATACTTGTGACAATTTTCCAGCCCCAGACCGACAGACAGGAAGCTAAGAGTCCAAAGGTTTTGTGGGTATAACTCTGAAACTCTAAAGTTTGTATTTCAGACTCACAACTGCCACTAAGGAGGGAATTTCTGATCCATCAGGGTATTTGGCCTGCTTTCAGATCAGAGTAATTATTATTTTTTTACCAGTTAGACCTTCCTGCAATAACAAATGTCAGTTTCTTAGTTAAAAGATTTTCAATCACCACATAATGCTAACATGAGAGAATTTTCAGTTAGAATAAAGAGTATAATTTATGTATGCATATATCATATACAGATAATTGTTGATAATACCTATTTGTTCCTCACATGCTATAGCTTGTTGATATGCCGTTTTCCACCCCTTCTCTGTGAAAGAAGATGATGAAGTGAAAGAAGTCAAGTGTTTTTAGCTTTGCCCAGCTAGATCCAGAAACTGTTGCTTCCTTGTCTGGCAATATTAGGTCTCACCATTTGCCATTCCTGTGGTGAACAATTTCATAGATTGAAACATTTACTCCCAAAATAGCTATTCATTTACAAGTTACTGCCTCTTACCTGTTACTCCTCCACTTAGATGCGATGTGTGGCCAGTATTTAAGCAGTAGTGCTTGAAGAAAATGTTCAGTTTGACACTGAGGTGATTTAGCTGACACATTCAGTCACTACATATTCACTATAGGGTACAGAGTTCCTTATACTAGTGCAGTTTTACAGCTGAATATTGGGCAGTACCTGAAAGCTTTTCTTAACCTTTTGATCTTGGGTCACTGTCCACCCCAGGGATTTTCAGCTCTCATCTCCATTAGTTATGGTCAACAGACTGAAGAACCTGTGATGGGATGTTTTTGGCTGGCAAAGAGTTCCTCTTATTCAGAGTGATTGCCAAAACCTCAATCTGTCACCTCTTTGATTGCATCCTGTAGCAGAGAGTGCCCTTGGGGAATGTAAAGCCTTCACACATTCCTCTTGAGAGCTTCTTCCCAAAATGAGATGTGGGTTCTAGAAGGAGCACAGAGAAGAAGCCAGTTAGATATGGTTGTGTCTCCTACAGATAAAGGTGAGCCTTGGAGACTAGTTGTTTGAAAGACAGTCATTTCCTAAATAAGAAATCAGTTCATTAGAGCCACTATTGCTGTGCGCTGTATTGGCAGTAATAATGCAATCTACTAGTTTAGATTGTCTTATTCCTATAAGTTGTATGAAGGTAAGCAGAATAGGGCACAGGGGAATGAGAGATGTGTTAAATTAGTGTTTTAGGTATTCTTGTTGTTTTTTACCATTGTAAGGAGAAGGAAGCATTGCTTGTTTTTTTTTACTCTTTTGAACTGAAATAGGCACCCTTCTTCTATTCTCTCTGAAATGGTCATTTTTTTTAGCATTTGGTTAAACCACATTCCTGGCAGAGAAATTACATGTTGAAAAGGTTCCTTTATTGCATCAATATGTGACTTTTAATTTTTTCAGGAAGAACGATATAGAGGTGAACATAGGTGAAACTCATATAATTTCTAGCGCTGTTCTGTCCGCAGAAGATAAAGATACCCCCAGGGAGAGAATTTACTACTTGTTTGAAAGACTTCCAGAAAATGGTCAGCTTCAGCTCAAGGTTAGTCTTTGTACTTCAACAAAAAGCAGGCATGCAAAGAACTCTCTCTTTTTAGGGCAAAATGAAGTTCATTTTCCTTTTCTCCCAAATGCCTGTCATATTTTGAAGTAGACAGCTTGGTCAGTTTAGTTGTTGAAGGAGCAACAACAGTGATGCTGTCCCAGAGGCTTTGGCACTAAAACCCAGATCCTGAACAGGAGAAGATGGAAGGTAAAAACCATGGCAGACCATCTGAGGTGAAAATTGAGAGATTCTGGAATAATAATCCCACAAAGGGGGAAAATCAAGCTGGGGGGAATTAAAAAAAACAACCCTTACTTCAGTTACTTCAGGGTTCAGAAAGCATGGAAGGAGTTGCATGTTAAAGAGTGAGTAATACCCCATCAACTAGAAGAAAATCACAGGGGGAAAGAAGGGAAAAGGAAGATGATAGAAAGGATGTGTCAAGAGGAATCACAAAAATTAAGATTAGAAATGGAAGGCAAGATGATAATCTGTTGACCTAAAATAAGAAAAAGAAACAAAGATTGAAAAAGATACCTCTTTTAAATAGTGTGCATATGTGATAGAAATAAAATTCTGTTTCTAAATCTTGTGAACTTGGAAAGCATTTTGATGCTGGATCTTAACATCAATCTGTGGATCACATGAGACTTGAACTTCATGGACCAGTTCAGTTTAGGGTACTAGGCTATCTTCAGAAAGGCAAGGAATCTTATAGTGTAAGTCAGGTGTTTTTTGGTTTTGTTTTGTGGGGTTTTTTTTGTTTGTTTGTTTGTTGGTTGGTTGGTTGGTTTTATTGGGTTTTTCTTTTTGCAGCTGAGGACTTCCGGGGCTTAAAATTTCCATGCTTCCCTGAAGCTATTTCCCATACTGTTTTAGCTATGATTTCAGATAGGATCAGGAGCAGATTTGTGAAATTACGAAATAGAAAACATAAGCTGGGTCAGGAACTATTTAATTTTCATCTTGGTGTCTGACTGAGCAGTGTGCATAAAATGATTTCCTAGAGTAAAAGTGGCTAAACTCCATATTACTCTGTATTATTAAGGATCATTGTATCTTCTCCAGCCTTATATCTGCTGGAAAAAACTCCAGTTATTTTCTGCCCTTCAAAACATACTATGAGGAAAGAGCCTATAGAAAGAAAGCCAGGTAGCTGCCACTAACAACCTATATAACTACAAAGAAACACAATTAACTGAGAAGGATGCATGGGTGATTATTAGTTAATAAAGGATGCTTGTGTTTTCTAGGTAGGACAAGGGTGGGTTACTCTCCTAACTGGAATGAATTGTACTCAGGAAGAGCTGGATATGAACCTTGTGAGATACGTCCACACAGGAACTGTGGGGTCCAAGAAAAAAGACAGCTTCACATTTTACCTCTGGGATGGGTACAACAGATCCCCAGCTGTGGACTTCTACATAAATATCAAGGACTTGGAAAAGGGTAAAGATCAACTAAACTTGATGTTTTACAGTGCCTGTTTCTGAAACCAAGATACCTGAGTGTGTGTCCTGATCCTTTCCTTATATAGGCCCTGGCCAATGTCCCTGCAGATCCTGTAAATTTAACTGCTCGGATTTCACTGTTGGCCAGGTCCTGGGATTTGAAAAGGCTCTGCTGAATACAATGTGTTGCACCTTGCCTCCCAGGACTACCAGCTGCTTTGCAAATAGAGCTAAACATATCTTTCTGAAACTAGCTTTATGTCTGAGTAAAGCAGCACAGAAAAATGTCAAGAATATAAAAAGTAGGCAAAAGACTGTTCAGAAACAGCTCTGTCTTCCAGGTTATGCTACAGTTTTATGGTCTCTCCTTTTTTATTTCCTCTCTATTAGAAACATAAAGGTTTACCTGACAATGCTAGGATTGGAAGACGTGTCAAAAGAGGCTGTGGTCTCTTCATCCTTGGCCTCAAAAGGGTAATAGTTTTCAGGTTCCAACAGGATAAAGGCCCAAGCAATGTGGCAATGGCTGATCTCATGGCTGACCCTGCTTTGAGCAGAAGGTCAGAATAAAGATATCCTGAAGTCCCTCCCATGTTGAATTTCTCTATAATATTTAAGTCTTTTAATTTTTCTACCAGTGACGGCTTTCCTGTGGCTAAACAATGCAGAAGAGATCATCCAGTTCAACATGACTATTTTAGTGTTGTTTTGTCTATTCTGCAGGAGACATTGCTATTTTTACAAAACTTCTTAGAGTGCCAAAAGGAGATCACAGCTACATTACAACTGATATCCTCCTTGCATTGGACGGTACTGACAGGCCAGAGGAGCTCCTTTATGTGATAACCTCCCCGCCCCAGTACGGACAAATAGAGTATGTCAGCTATCCTGGCATCCCTATTACAAGCTTCAGTCAAATGGATGTAGCACGACAGATTGTCTGCTATGTTCACAAAGCCAAGGCAGTTGTTCATGAAGATATGTTCAGGTAAGGGGTAGTATCCCACCCCACAACCTCTTCCTCTTGAATTTTTGAGGTATTTAAAAAACCCGCACTACACAAAAAAACCCACCCCAAACCCCCCAAAATAGTTTACTAAAAGAGCTGGAGGCTCTGTGTGAATTCCCAACAGCGCATCTATTTCTACTGCAACAAATATAGTTGGGAATGCTTTGGTAATAAATGAATTTTCTCTGACTCTGAAAACGTAATGAGAGACACATTTACTCGATACCAGCTTCAACATTATTATAGCACCCAGACATACACAGCTGTTAAGATTTAAGCGAGAGAGAAGGATTGAGGACATACTTGGTGGAATGTTCCTTTGGTTTCTTGCTACAGCTGGATGTACTCAATCTACTTTGACACTACCATTGGCATGCTATTTTGACACGGAAATTCATGTAGACTCTTGAAATTTTGAGGTAAATCCATAGGTTTACCTACAGGCCCAGTTCAGCAGCTTAATGATAATTATTTTCACCTATTTCTGAAATTTTCCACTTAGAACAGTTTAGACTAGGTGCATTCATTTTGTTCTTAAATTAACCTCTCTTGGTTATAAAGTAGAATGATGCAATGAATCATTCTGTGTACTGTGGACAGTTTTGTAAAAAAGGCCAAAAACAGGGAAAAGAAAAAGCTCAAAAATAAATAAAATGTTTCTAAAAGAAGAATGCTTACTTTTTGCTAATATTGGTAATTTTCTCTAAAAACAGCTTTTGACAGAAGATGGACTTACTGTAAAATTCAAAATTAAGAGCTTATTATTTTTCATTTGTGACTATGAAAAATTAAAGAATTGGCTCTTAAGAGCTGCAATTCAGAAAAGACCCCTTTTTACACTCTCCTTGAATAGACTTCTGATCTGAATGGCTTTTTCTGTGAGGCATGATGAAGTACAAGAACATGTTGCATCACCCAGTTTGACAACTTTTTTGCAGGCAAGTCAATCAAGTGGGGCATGGAGATGTTAAATAAATCTCCCTGTGATACTGGATCAGGTAGCATTGTCAAGAGTTAACCCAAAAGTAATTCTGAAACTTTCTTCAGATGAAACATTTTTAACCATCCCTTCCACTGCATTTAGTGTGGTGGAAATTCTAGTTAGGAGATTTGTCTGATTCATTTGTACTCACTACAGAAAAAGTGAGCAAATATTCCCTGGTTTTATGTTTCTTAATTGTGAAACATGTTCACCAAAACTAGAATTAGATTATCTGAGTAAGGTTACAGTCATGCAAATCCTAGTTTGGGCAGTGTAGTATAGTAGCTTGTGTCAGTATGACTCCCATATCACACTATCAAAAGCAGATCAAACAATTCTAGGCAAATTGAAAGTGTGTATAAACCCAATGTTTTCTGTTTAGGCCAATGGCTAAGAAACAAACCAGAAAGTCAGTCTTATTAAAGTGAGGTTTTGATGCTTTAATAAATATTGATATTTGATAAATATTTTAATCCCAATAATTCCATTCCTTGATGTTATCATTTGGAAAATAATTTGGTTTTGTGTAGACATATAAATATTCCGGCTGAACAGTATTATTATTCCAACAAGGAATTAATTATATGGGTAATTGTGGGAGGAGGAGAAATTAACTGACCAGATTTTTACTTCCCACTAAAGTACTTCCTTCAGGCGTAAATTTACCTATATTGTTTGGTGCTGTTGGCCTGGAAGAAAGATTTGGCAGTGCTTGTTTGGACAGATGACTTCAAGTGATTAGCAACCTGACATCAGATGCTGGCAGCAGAATGCTAAAAGAACATGCTAATGTCCTCCATTTTGACATGCTGGCTCGATTTTGTAATGAGTTGGCACTATTTATGATTCCATTTTTATCTTTTAAATACCATGACAGATGGTAGGTCCTGTAGCCAACTCCATTGCCATCAAATTGCAGAAAGCATGAAATGTTGGTAGTTGTGAAATCAAACCATGCAACATGTCCTCCAAACTTTGCCTGGGAATTGTATCCTAAATTTTATCAGAGTGAGAATACTGGCTGCTCTCCATTCCTGAGGAAATTACAAAGCAGATATAAACTAGAAATAAATAACCAAAATCTCCCAAAGTGCAGAAGGACATCTTGGACACAGGCAGTTTCATCACCTGTGACACTAAGCAGTGAATGAAATTCATGGTAAATTTCAGTCTGATGTATCCATGCAGGAGCTTTGTTCCTATCTGGCATTCTGGAGAAGTCTGGATGAATATTCAGATTAATGAACTGAATTATCTAAGTCTTTCTCTAAATATTGTTTGAAACATCATCCAAAAGATTTTACACCATCAAAAGAATGAAAAAAATTCACTTCTGCTATAATGCTCCAGGTGTTTTGAGAGAAGGTTAAGGTTTTGACTGAAGGTGCTTTACCCTTTTTCTCCTAACACAGTATTTATCATCATTATTCTAGTTCTGTATTTGATTTCAGATCGTTTGCAAATAGCACAACCCTTTTACCATTGGCACAATAGCATTAGGTCAGTGTAGGCAGATGTCTCTGGGTTCCCAGCTGGGAATACCATCCTCAGTAAATATATTTCAAACTGCTACATAGTCCCCAGTCTGCCTATGCTCATTCCCATCTGTTTCATGGCACAGTGCCAGTTTACAAGTGATCAAGCTCTAATCATCCAGTGTTGGTGAAGGCAATGAGGAGCTTTAGATGGACAGTCTCTGTGACACAGTAAGCTGCTCCATGACCTACTGAAAGTCACTCCCATTCAAGTCACGCAGAAATACACTAGGTGTTGACCCTGTAATTTTAAAAGTACATCTTCAAGGTCTGCAGTCAAGAGATCAAGGGGAAACAGATAACTGAGTAAATGTCAGCCACTCCCCATTTCACTTAAGTATGGTAGAAGAGTGTTACATGGAAAGCAGCCAGCTAGGCTGGCCCTCATATTGTCTGAAACAACTGTCCCATTCTAGTACAGACAAATTTCTTTGCACACTAGACTCTGCTCTGACTCAGGTAGAACAGACCTGTGTGAAAAACCACCTTACAAAATGTTTTTGCATGTACTGTGCAGCATAATCACTGAAATTTATGTAGAAAGACAGGTAGCTCATACATGCTGTAAGTTGATGGGACATGGAGGATCGTGAAACATTTTCAGTGCAATTTTTAGTTTCATATACCCTCAAAAGTTTTTGTTACAGGCATGAAACTGTTCCATGTAATTATTTTCAGAAGAAAATATATAAATAATGATCTTGCCCATGAAATTGAAGATGAATTTTAAAGGCTAAAAGATTGGTTTTCTCCTTATTTTTCTCCACAACTAAATTTAGTAATAAATTTCTGCAGACCATGCTGTCACACGTATGGCGAAAGCCCATACCCAGCTGGTAGGCTTCTGTCATGGCTTAACTGCAGCTGGCAACTAAGCACCAGGCAGCTGCTTGCTCCCTCCCCACCTGGTAGCACTGGGGAGAGAATTGGAAAGGTGAAAGTGAAAAAACTCATGGGTTTAGATACAGACAGTTTGATAGATAAATTGAAAGCTGTGCACACAAGCACAGCAAAACAAAGAATTCATTCACTGCTTCCTGTGGGCAGGCAGGTGTTCAGGCACCCCCAGGAAAGCAGAGTTCCATCATGCACAACCGTGACTTGGGAAGACAAATGTCACCATTCCAAACATCTCCTCCTCCCTCCCTCTTCTTCCCCCAGCTCTATACACTGAGCATGCCACCAGATTTTCTGGGATGTCCTTTGGGTCAGCTGGGGTCAGCTGCCCTGGCTGTGCCCCCTCCTAACTCCTTATGGACTCCCAGCCCAATCACTGGCTGTGCAGTGTAAGAGGCAGAAAAAGCCTTGACGCTGTATGAGCATTGCTCAGCAGTAACCAAATCATCCTTATATTATCAACACTATTTAACTATATTTAGCACAAATCAAAACCATAGCTCCGTACAAATGACTATGAAGAAAATTAACTCTACCCCAGTCAAAAACAGCAGAGCTTCCAACAGATTTTCTCTACAGCCTTGGGCACCTTTCTCTTAGTTTTGAAAGGAAAACTATCTGTAGTGAATAATCAAATCTTTAGTGTATCTAAAGAAACATCACTACTTGACAGAGAACTACAAGAAACTATGTGCCTATTGATAGAAATTCCCAGCATGGAAGAAGTGCTGACAGATATGACCATTTGACAAATTTGTGCTATGGATATCTATGTTATTAACATTATCCTATCAACTTGTACAGTTCTACTCAATATCTTAGCATTTCAGCGAAACTTTACTTGACTTCTGTAAAGAAACATAAATCATCTATTGTCTATCTGCTGAATAGACGAAAATTTAAAGATAGAGTTAGTGCCTAAACAAACCCATGAAGTGAGATAAGGCTGAATCTTTCTCCAGTTTGGTTTTTCAGATAGCTTTGGGGGCATTGGGTAGAAAAGATTTGTAACAGTGAACAGAAAGAAACCCAAACTAAACCAAACCTGGCAGGTCATGAACTTCACATACCTCTCTCTGTAAGCTGTAGGTGCTACTGCCAGGTAACCAAGTGAAGATAAATTTTAAGGATGTGTAAAATATGTACACCAGAAGCTACAATAAGCCCCCCTGGCAGCCTTTCCTTTTAGATCTGTTCCACCTGTATCTCAGCTAGAAGCTGAGATCAGCTCTGCTATTACTGTTGATGTTCAAGGCCTGTCCTCTGGCAGTGCATTGTAACTGCTGTCATATACCTGGCTGTCTGCTTTCACGTTTTTATGTTTTACATCCACTCCACTCATTGTCTGGGTTTGTGCTCCACCCAGCTCTTCTACTTTTGCAGTATCAACACAGGCAAGTCCTGTAGTAAAGGTCTGCATTATCATTTCATTTCAGTACATGCTGAATCAAGAACAGATGCTGAAGACTGCCTTGCCTCTCTTTGCCAGATTCATCATCAGCAATGGACTGAGGACTAAGCATGGGACATTCAAGATTGCCTTGGAGGCAGCTGACCAGGTTTTGCCCACTCTATCTAGGAACATGGGGTTAAGATTAACTGAAGGAGCTATGGCACTTCTTACTCCAGATGTACTGCAGCTTTCAGACCCAGATACTGCGAAAGAAAACCTTACCTTCCTCTTGACTCAGCTCCCCCAGTATGGTCATCTCTATTATAATGGGACTGTGCTACTGCAGTACAATTTCACACAGCAAGATGTGGACAACAGGGATGTTGCATACAAGCACCGAGGCGGGAATTTCCAGACTGACAGATTTACATTTGTTGCCTCAGATAGGACTAACCAAGGCTTCATCGTGAATGGGAGGGTGCAAAGCGAGCCAGTGACTTTCACCATTCAGGCAAGTGTGACCACAGACCTGCTTAAGAGAGATAAATAGTATGATAAAGCCAAAAATGTAGCAGTTTTGATGACAGCTGGTACTTACTGCAGTCTCTGATTTAACTGTGCAGCTTGTACGTTTGCTTTTTGTGTTCCACGAATAATTAACCTGGGGAATTAACTACTTGCCAAAATGCATAAAGATAAGAAAGTAAATACTTAATACTTGCATGCTAAAATTTTTACATAGGAATCTCCACTATGGAAAGGATAGAACTTTCTGCTGCTCTGCTTTCCCACTTGGTGCCTGACCCTGTGATTTGCACATATGGGGGTGTGAGTATGATTGCTGATCTTCATGTCACAGGAATCCTGAATTACAGCCTCTTCGCTTCCCCACCTAGACATCATGTCCTCTCTGATCTGTCCTCTCTGTGTAAGATGCTCTGATTCTTCTTTCTTTGCTAGAATCTTTCTGTTCGCTTTCCATTTCCTGTGTTTTCAAGTCCTTCATACTTTGTCATAGGCTCAGATTTGTTTGCTGTGATTTTTTGTATCTATCTATTTATGTGGCATGGTTCAGTACACAAAGTATGTCTGGTTGCACTGCATGTCAGAATTCTGTGTTTCAAAACCCTGATGCTAATGAAGAGACTGTTAATATTTCCTGATGACAAAGTTTCAAGTTATACAACCAGTGAGGAATACTATTTCAGCAGAGGGTGATATATGGGAATAGTAACAACCATTGTGGACTGCTAGAATTTTCACCAGAATTTGTGAAAGATGGAATTGTTATTATAAAAAAGAGGTGACAAACCTTTGCCACAGCTATCTTTTGCTGTGAAGAAAATTACATAAGAAATGAGGACTATGGAGAATGTGGGACATCAGGGCAGAGGTATATAGAATCCGTGGTTCACTCCCCAGAGTGTACTATACCCTGCTATATGTGGCAAGTGATGGGTAATCTGGACCTGGAAAGTTTTTATGTGAAGTACAACTTAACTAGAACTCAGGGGTCTGCAACAGACTGCGAGCCAAAGTGGCTACTGCCGCCCTGATCTGACTACTGCTCTTTTAGCAGAAGCAGGACAGAGAATATATTATAAAATGAATGTCTAACTTTGATTTAGGTGGATCATTTGGACAAAATGGCACCAAAAATTATTCATCTCCATTGTTTTTCTGATGTGGAACTGCTGAAGAATGGCAATTATGGGATCTATATTACTGCCAGGTCCCTGAGGGCATCTGACCCCAATACAGAAGATGACAAAATAATTTTTAAGATTTTGCGGGGTCCTCATTATGGCTACCTGGAAAATATAACAACAGGTGATTTCTTTTATAATCTCTATTTTGGGCCATACCAGACCAGACTCCAAACCCTACCTTGTTAATGTTTGCTTGATAGAATCAAAATTTCTTAGTAAACTTTGCACAAAGTTTGACTGTAATAACAAAACTTTTACAATGAAACCTGAGTCTTAAGTTTGTTATGAATCCTCAAAGAGTTTGAGATAATTTTAATAGCTGTTGTTGAGAAAATTTTTTATTTCTATCAAGAAAAAAAAGATTAATATTGAACTTGGCCTTTTGATAAACAGGTTACACATAAAGAAATTGGCAGGGCTTATAATGAACAGATATTGCTGTTTAGCTACAAACCTGCATTTCTCAAAATTCAGATTCTCAACTAAAAGTAAAGTTGAAAAGAGTCTATATGATCTACATGGTTCTTATTAGCAGACTTTTGGCTCACCTGCATACAACTTGTCTTTCCTAGGTGGATTCATTCAGGAAGGATTTAGCCAAAAGGATTTAAATAGCAAAATCATACTTTATGTCATCAACAAATCACGAGAAGTGAATTCAGACAACTTGGAGTTTCAAGTGACAGATGCCAGTGGAAATTCTGCAGCACCCCAAAGGTAGCTCCACTCCTTGGTGACATGGGCTGTGCTGCACTGTGCTTGCCACCCCTTGGGGCAAATGAACAGATGCTGGGCTTGAAGCCGTGCAGACATGGACATAGCTGCAACTAAGCCTGCCATTGCTTTTGTAAGAGTAGAGAAGACTTCTTCCCCTCAAGAAGGTGAAGCCTTCTTGAAGCCTTCTTGAAGCTCAACAAGTCTTGAGCTGCAGGTTAGACTGTGTCACAGTTCTCAAGCGCCTTCAGTATTCACCAGGAAACATAATGCATTTAGTGGGGTTGGGCATTTGGAGATCTGAGATGCTGTATGCTGAAGGATGGGACTACCACTTCATGAACATGGTCCTGTAGCTGCAGGTCACTCTTGCCCTTAGCAGATGGCAGCGCATTTTTCACAAGCTTGAGATTACAGTGGAGGGGATGCTCTCAAATGACAAAGCAATGAGTGCCATATTTCTGCAAAAGAGCACTGAAAGAAGGTGGAGAGCACACAGCACCTTCTTTGTCATCCACTGCATGTACTAGGCATACCATGCAATATCTCCTTGTGACATACCATAAGCCTCATGTAGAAAAATTAGAATGTCATCTGAACTGGGCTTTGATGATAAAAGCCAGAAGTGCAAGTAGCTCTTCAGTAGAGGTAATGCTTCTTTTTATTCCTGAAAATAGGGCTAAGTGTTCAACCAACTTGTTTAATCAGAAGAAATTGAAAAAAAAAAAACCCAAAAACTCAATATGCTTTTTCTGGGCTAATATGGCTACTTACAAAGCCAGATTCATTGTGAAGAAAGAAAAACAGAGAGCTATGCCCAGAGGCAGACCACTTCTCTGCACACTGGAGGGAGGACAGGGACTGAGCTGAGCTGAAGGCAGCATTTAGGCAGTTATGTGCTGTGCCAAAAGATGTCCCCATACACAAACACATCTGAGCATGGACAGCCCAGCTGCTCTGTACTGGCTTGCAGATGAAAAATCACCATTATGTGATACCACTTCAAATGGGAAAATGCAACTCCTTTTAAATGAATGACAATGCATAGCACAGCTTTAGGAGAAGAGCAAAGAAAAAACTCTTGTTTTGCAGAAAATAGGTGTTTCAGTGAAGTTATCTGCTAGTAGACCAAAGGGGAAGTTTAGTGAAAAAAATAGCATTTTAATATTGGATTTAAAACCTTGTGAGGTATTTTTTCAATTTAAAGTAGTTATCACCTAATGATAACAGTTTCAAAAGACATAATTTATTGTTCATGTCCCAGCTTTTATTTGAATGCTACTGGACTACATCTGGCACATCCATCCTCTTTAGCAAAAATGAAGCAAATCAGCTTCCAAATGGGTTTCTCGCAAAATCAGCATCAGAGGGTAGAGGAGGACAGGAGAGAACTTCCACTGGTGATAGAGCTAGTCAGCTGTGAAAGGCCTAGAATTGTGCATTAGTAAAGTACAAATTGTAAATAGCTCAGCTTATTTTCCTTCTTTGCAATCTCATTCATCCTTCTCTGACTCTTACTAATTTTTATTACAGCTTTAAAAAAGGAAAGATCTTTATTGGTGATCCTGTGCAGCACACAGTCTTCTGAGGTTCAGACACTGCCCCCATCCTCCATAAAAAATTCTAAAATTCAGTGCGTAAGACACCTGGAATCAGATAGAGGAAAGGTTGAAGAGTGAAGTGTGCCAAGTACTAAAGTAAGGGAAGAAGTCCCTTGCATAGAGGCAGAAAAGTCCTAGAGCATACTCTGTGTGCTACAGGAGGAGAGATGGAGGATACATGAAGGAAGATGGGTGGAAAGGAGGATATTGGTGAGGAAACACTGGGGACTGAGAGTATAATAAAACTGCAAGGCTAAAGGGAACCAGAACAAACAGTGATAACTTGTCTTGGCTTATTGTTGTAATGGACAAACTGGTCTTCTCAAAGTTAATGCAGAATCCCTCTGTAAAACAAGGCTCAAGTGTGGCTTAGGGTACGTCAGGGCTAGCCTGGAAGATTTATTACTCCCTCTTCCTAATCAGTTAAATCACACAAATATGTTGATTTGGAGACAAAGACTCAGTATGTGTATTGGCTAAATCAGCAGTCGAGAGAGAAGGCTCCTCACACGGCCCCTGAGCAGCACAGGCTGGGGGCGGCTGGCCAGGTGGCTTTGCTCTAAACTCACGTTCCTTTCTCTCCCACAGGCTGGAGCTACGGTGGTCTCGAATTGAAATGCTACAGACTGAATATGAGGTGTGTGAAAACACAGGAGTGGTGTCTCTGAAAATCACCAGGGCAGGACACCTGGGGGAGTCTGCCTTTATAACCGTGAAGGTAAAGCCAAAAGCCAACAACCTAACTTAATAAGTGCAGCCTGTTATTTTACTCCTCAGATGTAAATATAATTCAATAATCATCAAAGAGGCCATGTGATTCAATCCATACTTACTGGGACATTGTCTCTGCTACTGCAGATGGCTGAAACACTTCTGACAAAATTTCTTGGGCTTTAAGTAGAAATGCTAATTAACCAAACCTGAAATGTTTTGGAGCAGCGTTTCAGTTTTGATGAAAAAACAGAGCAGGCAGTTTCCTCTGGCACTGTGCTCAGAAGCTTAGTTTCCAGGATCTGCCACTTTAAAATTCATGTTTTGGGCAATGTGGGGCCTTGGGGCTTTTGTTTTGCCTTCTCAGGCTGGAGGAGCCCGGGAAGTATAGGTACTTCAACTACACAGCCATGGCAGCCTTCTCCATTTCACCCCCTACTGCCTATAGCCAAGGGAAATTCCCCTGCACCTTCAATGACTGCCTCTGTCTTATGTCAAAAAGACTAGACTGAAAGCTGCAGGCTATAATTTTGTAAAACAGGTTTTGTGCAACTTGCCTTCACAAATTTTATCTTTCCTCATAAAATGGAAATTCCAGTATTTTATAAGCTCTTCTTGCTAGAGAAATACCATTTTTCCCCTCAGAGTTTCTCAGGATTATAGCCCTAATGAGAAACATAATTTTGATTTTTCTTCTACTGAAATTAGTGGGAATTTTGCTAATGATGCCCTCAGGGGATATCTTGTCCTACCCTCCACAAACTCTGGTGATTCTACTCCAGCAGTCACTTGCAGAAACAGATCAGTGAAACTGATTCCAGCATCAAGAGCTGGAAACATACACAGTGCGAAACTGGTGTCCTCTAGTGCCTCTTATGAAATTTCAGGGAGTTGCTAGTATGTACAGTTCACATCTATCCTAATGAGTCTTTGGGAGTGACAGAAGGCTCTGTGCGAAATAGCTTATTTCAAGATATCACAAAGGGCCAAATAGGAAAACATGGCCAAGTTGTTACTGCTCTTATGAGATGACAGGATGTGCTTTTCCAGGAGCCAGGTATGGCAGGGTCCCCAGGCATGGTGAACAGCAGTGTTACCTGGTGTCAAATAGCAATCTCAGAGGGGAATGAACAAAACAATAAGATAGGGATTTTTTTTAAATGATTAATTTTGTAAGCCATAAGCAAGAACAGAATGACAGTTGCACATAAGAAGGTTTATTCTTCAGCTCTTTATCTTTTTTCCCAGTCTGAGTATATGTATGGATTGGCTTGTCTATTTGAGACATGCAAAGTACCTTCAGCATGCAGCGGAGTGCAGTGTCTTGGTGAAAAGAGTCACAGTGTATTATTTACTGTTTGATTTCCTCTCAGGTCAATGAAATATCTGCTAGGCTGGGAAAGGACTTCACGGTGACTCCCTCCAAACTTGTTCAGTTTGATCCAGGTATGAAATAGTGTACTGAGTAATTCTAAAATGAATTCACTGATTTTAGAAGAGTAACCTCTTGCTTTGGAGAGTGAAATCTATTACATATCTATAGCTAGAGAAGCTGAATAGTATTTAAGATTTGAGCTTATTTTTTGGAAGTGCTGTGGGCTTCTTTAGTGAATTTGTATCCTTATTATTTAGCATGAGATTGCCCACGGTCTTTTACTGGTGTTAAAATACCAAAAGTGCTGAAATGATGTCTCCTGATCTCCCAACAACTAGGCTGGATAGGACTCACCCTGAGCTGATCTGTGGGATGCTTTAAGGACTTCAGTCATTATAAGTAAAGCCCAGGACACAGGTCAAATTTAGACAACACATAGAACAACATAGGTTAGTCAAGATGTCCAAGGCCCTTTATCATTCACATACCAAGTAAAGACAAGGAAACAAGAAAAAACAATGGTAAGATTTGCCTAAAAGGTTGCATTTCAATCTAACATGGTTTTTGATCCATTTGCAGGTATTTTAAATAACTGTTCCATCTTTAAAGTTAAACTTTTCAGATACAAACTCTATGATACATTTTCTCTTGAAAATCAGTGGAAGTCCTAAATCAATGTATTGCAGCGCAATTTCGCACATCTACATCAGCATTTTGTTACAGTGTATGCACTTCAACTGAATCATCATTGCCCAGGAACAAATTCAAACGTAATGTTATTTGGAAGAACAGCAGGAGTCCAGTCAGTCAGCAGGAGCACAATAGCATACATAATCTACTCCGCTCTAGCTGCAGACATGTTAATTAATCTATTTCTTTGACACCCTGATTGATTGAAATAGCACTTAAAGAGTAATTAAAATGTTTATTTCTGCTAGGAGTGTCAACGAAGATGTGGAATATAGCAATTACCTATGACGGATTAGAGGAAGATGATGAAGTCTTTGAAGTAGTTCTGAACTCCCCTGTGAATGCTGTTCTTGGCACACGGACAAAAGCTGTAGTGAAAATTTTGGACTCAAAAGGAGGTATTCTTTTTTGATCTTTGTGACTAAGAAGGTGGGACAATCTTGGCTGAATAGCTACCTATTTTCAACCACGAGTTGTTTCTAACATTCACCATTAGACCAAACTGCCTAATTTATTTTCAGAGAAAACAGGCTTGACACTTGCAGACCTTTTATTCTCTCACAAAATCATATGCATCCTCTTAGGAAACACAGCATGAGAAAAGCAATGAGTACAAAATGAGAAAAATGCCAGGAAAGAAACCACTTTTCATAACAACATGTGTTCAGTTTGCATTTACTAAAGTGGGAAAAATTGGGTTTAGATCCATTAGACTTTTTCCCCCAGTTATTATTTAGTTATCACATACCCTCTAAAAGAGATTTACTTTTCTCTCAAAAAAGAAATGTAGCAAATTAATCCATCTCTTAACAATATATTTTCCAATACTTAAAAAGCACAGTCCATAACTTCACAGCAAATAGTTTAGTCTTCGAAGACTGCATTATCATTATGTTTTTCAGCGACCAAATATGGAGTGTCTGAAATCAGAACAAAAAGGAGTCAGTTGTAGAAACAGAATCATAACAGTAGAAAAATAGAAATAACTAGAAAAGCAGTTGCAGCCTCTGACTGCTGAAGAGTGTCTCTTCTTCTGGTGTTTAGTGAAACAATTTTAAATACCCATATTGCAATGAATTAGGCTTCATGTTACAAAAAGCCCCTTTGAAAGTTCAGATTTGTCTTCTTCTAAATATTCCTAGTGTAAATCAGGACTTAATTGATGCAGCGACTTCATTGAAACAACAATATCCTGGATTTCCAAGAAGAAGCTTCTCTGGATGTGATGGAAGTCTCCTCAATGGTGGTTAAAGATACCTGTATATTCATGGCCAAAAACCCCAGCACTTCAAAGCCCAGTATAAGAATGAAAGCAGGTGTTTTCAGCAGATGCTTAGTTGAATTCTGACCTGTGGGTAGACAGATGCATCACATATAAGATCTTACTTTTAGAGATAGTAGTTGCAGTTATAGTCACAGATAACCCCAGAAATGAGGGTGACTGAACAAACAGCAAATCAACTACTTCAAGTGAAAGAATCGTCCAACTTTTAAGGACAAGCTGTTTATGTACCCATGTGAACATGACCAGTTATTTGCTCATGCAGTTAAAGCTGACCATCTGCCATTTTCTATGCTTTCAGGTCAATGCAGCTATTCTCATTCTTCTGGCCAAAGCAAGCACGACTTCTGGGGGAGAGGCATGCTGTTTCCAGTTTCCTCAGGCTCCTCATCACCTTCCAGGCCTGGCAATGTTTCCTTGGAAAGGATTCCACTGCCTCCTTCCAAAGGGATGAGAGGGCATGGAGGGGATCTGTGGCAGGAGCACAGCTTGGCGAATTGGTCAAGGACCAGGCTGAAAGTAACTGGAAATGGCAGAATAGTAAGACACTTCTGTAGTTCAGTGATGAACTGATTTGTGAATTTATTGTGATGTGACATCTTCATTTAACTGTCATTTTTGTAGCAATTCTATCTGACCACACAATAACTATAAACTACATGAGTTTGCTCTGAGTCAGACCTGGGGCTATTTAAAAAAACTGTAAGGAAAAAGCAAAAAACAAACCAAACATTTTGAGGATCCATGTATGCAAGAGAGGAATAAAATCAAGACTTGAGGGAGGAAACAGGCATGAAGCAACTTCAGCAATTATGAAACTTCCAATCTTATAAAAATTATGGGAAAGTTAGAAGTTGGTGGAACCAGGCAAATGTATAGAAGCTGTGCATCTGGTACTGAAGTTATAAAGCTGAAAATACTGTTAGCTTAAACAGAGAATAGTTATTGAAACCTTTTCCACTGATTCTCCTGCTTAAGTTATACTGATTTAGCTAGGTATTCAGTAACCTTCTGCTATTGTGACCTTAAAAATGACTGGAATCTATTTTTATGGACACTGAGCATTACACTTGTAATTTGTGCTTTTTAATGGCTCCTTTCAGAAATGATACGCTTCTATACTAAAAGAGAAAGAACTAAACCAAGACATGCTCTGCATGATGTATAACCTAGTAGTAAATGTTGCACAAAGTCTTCTTGTTTCTATAATACATGAACATACCCATCTGATTCTGCTGTTCTATGTCTTTCAGGTTCCTCCTTCATCTGTATATAGAAATGAAACAGATGTGGTTTTCAAAGTAAGAGTATTATGGGTGTTGGTTGGATATTTCCATGATTTCTTTCTGATTCTGCTCTTTCCAGGCTTTATCACTCCTAATAATTTGTTATGTCTAATACTTTATTTTTCTATCTTTCTTTTTCTTTGGTGTAATTTCCCTTTATTTATGATAATTTATATAATAATTAATTTTTATTATTTTTAATTTAGTTTAAATAAACGAATTTAAAGAGCTGCTTGTAGGTACTAACCCTTTCTTTTCCTCTCCTGTTCTTGTGTGATACTGTAAAATGAAGTATCATGGGATTGTATCACTCAAAATAGAGGATGACACCTCCTCAGCTGAAACCAACAAGAAAGCACAACAACAGATAAATGTAATCTCTAGGAAGACAGAAATCCCTCTGTCTGATAAGGCAGAACTTGCAGCTGAACCAAGATCAAGACATAAGGTATGAAATATTTTTTCCATGGGCATTTTCGCCATCTGTTTTCAGTCGTGTTGTTTTCCAAAATGATTTAACACCTAGAAGAGTTTTCATGGCATACAATTTTAATATAAGACCTAATTAATCTGTTTCATTTCACTTGTTTCGTGTAATTATTTTCCTTCAAATATTCAAATGACATTTTCTCTTTCCAGGACTTAAACTCTTTTCAAAAGGCTTGTACACCAGATTTAAAGGGTCTCTTGCATTATGAAGAAAGCACACAGAAGTTATTTCAGTGTGATGGGATATCATGGAAATTCTGGAATTCCCAAAGCAAGGTAAAAATGTAGCCATATGTAGGTATCTACATCAGAGCATGGAGTCTAGGATTGGTGATACCCTAAAGCAGAGGACCTGTTATTTACTTGAACAGGGCATAAATGTTAACCAGATTCAGGTTTGCTTTCAGCAAAAACAAAAATTTCCCAGAAATATGAAGAGGACTTGACTGCTGTGGTTGCCTTTTCTCTCTGTCATCCACAGGTGCTCCTGGACAAACCACATGAGCACTAGTGTTGTGGTGCTTGGGACAATGGGAACATAACACAGTCAGTGAATGTAGTCTGTGGGAGAATAGGTGGAATTTAGTAAAATAAGCTTACTTAGGTATTCTGTAAATATACATTCCCCCCAGCACTTAAGATGTCATGCTGAATTTTGTTGCACTGCTTTCCCTGTACAGAGTACTGCAGTCAGAAAATGGTGTCCAAACTAATAGAAAATCTTTAGAAGATTTTTGGAAGTGAATCCTGCTGTCACCATTAAAGCTACTAATTATAAACTGTAGGATCCTCTGTCAGGCATTATCTCTTTAAGTCTTTTAAGCAATGCTGTAGCTTTATTTATAGGCACCAAAGCTCATGCTTGGTTTAATTCTGGACACTAGTGCACAGACTACCTGTGTATAGACAGAAGTCTGCTTTACCTCTTCCTCTTTTATTTTAGGAGGTAACCATGAAGAAATGTCCCTCTGGATGGACTTATCATGAGGGCAGCTGCTACTTCCTGGTAGTGAATCACAAGGTCACCTGGAACACTGCTGCTCGGGCGTGCAGAGAACAGTAAGAGACCATCATGCATTTGCTGTACAGTGCTGTTGGCCCTGAGACGAATGCTGCTCTTGAGACCAAATTTATTTGGATAAGCCGAGCTTTGGCTGCTCTGCACAGCTCCCCCCAAAGTTGCACAAATCCTGGGATTCAAACACAGTGGATGATAGAAATATTACTCTCAATGCTTCAGGTGGTTGTTGAATTCCCAAAGCTGTCCATCTGCAGTGAGGATATTTTCCTAATGGGAGAGTTAGTTTGGGAGAAGAGAAACTCAGAGTCAGTAGAGACTCAGAATTTATTCCTCTCTTACCCACTACTTCCCTGGCACTACCTCCTCTTGATATAACAATGGTAAAATCTTGCCAACTCCTGTGTGCCTCACTGCATTCTTCTGAAGATGCAGCTTTGAAGATTCTGTAACTAGTGAAAACTTTTACATTCAGTTTAACAGTGCATTTCTGACTTTTTAAGGATATAACAACAACAACAACAGTAACGACAACAACAGTAATAATAATAATAGTTGTCTTAAAGTAGGAGACAAAAAACCTGTCAGTCTTGTTTTCTGGATACATGTTTGAGATTTTGGCTTTAGGGGTATTAGGTTAGCCCTGGAAAAAATGTTAGCCATGGTATCATGAAGCTTGTCCAAGGATAGGCATGCTTTGTACCTTGTCCTGAATTGTGAGCACCAGGTTGAAAACCAATCTGAAAAATAGGAGGGGCTTAAACAGAGCTCTCCATTACTCCAGACCTCTCCATTACTCCAAAGGAAAATTGAAACAGGGAAGAGTGGGAAATGATAGAAACAGTGCATGTTCCAAAAGTAATGGATGGACATGCTGAACAGTGAATCATGGCCAAGCATGCATAACAAGCATTGATTCATTCCACTTAGTTATGCCAGATTATGTTGTCTTGGCAACATGCAAAAGAAAAGTTTTGATACTACCTCCTCCCAGCTGATGGAAGATATTCTTTACTAAAGTGTAAATGTTATGTCCTCTTGTGAGCTGATCCTAAATATTGTGTTAATATTTGGTTTACTTACAATTTCAGCTCCTAATTTTTTTTGTTATTATCTGCTTTTATTATGTGACTTGTTAATAAACAATCCTATAAATTGCAATTTTTTTTTCTGAAGGCTTCAACAGTAAATTGATCTCTTGGAACCATATGTCACTCTTCTGGGAGGTGTTTCCTATCTTCTAAAAGAGTGTGGTCTTTGTGACCCATATTTTTTGTAGGTGGTAGCTTCTTGATAGTATGCAATGTAGATACTAAACTGAAGAAAAGTAAATAAATGTAAACAACAGTAACTAAAGGACAATGTTAAAAAAACTACACAAAAAATCAAGGCATATCACTGAATCCACAAGGAAATGAATCCTAGGGCAGTGGTAATTCAATTAATGCCATGCTAGCATTGACTAAGGAAGATTTATCCCAGTAAATGGAGTACTCCTTGCCTCCATCTGGAACTAATTTACAAAAGTACAGCTCCAGGAACATGCTAAAATGTGTTAAAAGAACATAACTTATTAAGTTTTATTTTGTGCTTTTCCCCAGCTCCTCCGGCAATCATCACCACCATTAATTGTGGTGTTTCTGTTATTAATACCGATTCTATTGACATTTAAATGTTTCCAACAGGGAAATAAAACTACCATGGAGGTCAGCCCTCAATTTTCAATAGATCAAACAAACTAGATATTAAATGAAAATATTAGAATTGACTTTCAGTCAATCAGCCAACTTTCATGAAAAAAAGAATAATTTTTTACTACTACAAAAACTGGCATAATTTTAAGATCCTATTCATTTGTCTTGCTAGAATTTTTCTATTATGTGGAACAGAAAAAAGAGCCCAAGCATTGTTGAAGTCGATTCACTAACAGTCTCCTGCCCTACCCTTTTTGAGACAATCTTGCAATCTTGAGATGATGGACTTAGGAACAGGCTATACAAAAAGTATACAGAAGTTGGCAGGCTGAAAAGTGTCTGGACAAGGGCCACAAAGTTGATCAAAGGACAGTAAAGCCTGCCATGTGAAGAAGAAGGCATAGGCGAGGCCTTATCACTGTATTTCGATATTAAGGGGCTAAGAAGAGGATAGAGACTCCCTTTTTACAAGGAGTCACATAGAAATGATGAAGAGCTAAGAGAACAAATTATTCCTGGGAAGATTCCAAATACACTCAAGGGATTTTTTTTTTACTGTGAGATCAGCCGTTAGAAGACTCCCCCCAGGGAGATAGCAGAATCCCCAACATCAGACACTTTTAAGGTTTAACTAGACTGAGTGCTGGCCCATCTTGTCTGGACTGTCCTTTTGCCAGATCATCCTTGCAGTTCCTTCCAACATGAGAGTTTATGATTCTATTCCATCACAGTAATGTTATTTATTGGGGAAGCAGTTGTTGTCTAGACATAACTACATATGCATGGGCTAATGCAGGCCTGTTTGAGTTTATATTGACATTCATTGTATCCATCTGTTACAGGTGGTATACAACCCTTTTCTTTAGTTTCCATGTTCAAGGGTAGAAGCAGACAAAAATAAGTCTTGTCTTGATGCAAGTTTCTATATATCAGTGTTAACTGGGGATGGGGGACAGGGAAATCTCAGTTAATTGCTGTGAAAATCTTGCACTATTTCTAACCCTTCTCAAATTCAGTGGAAAGGTGGTTTAAGAACTCATTTCTCTAGCTTTGTTTGTATGCATAAAAGACTCTTGGCAATGTGAAGAGAAGCATCTGGGGGATATTATGGCTGAGTGATCCCACAGCAGTCTGATTTAGAAGCAATTTTGATGATTTATGCCACAGCTCTTGTTTATCCAGTAGGAACATGTCCTCCCCAAGGGTCAGTACAGCAGGGCTCACTTGTGTGTGAGATGGTTTCACTGCGGCCACTGAAGGGATGAAGAACTGCATAGACAGAACCCACAGTTGCGTCTTTTGCCTTGTTAGTCATATTATACCTTTATCTTTTTTGAAGTTGAACATTTAACTAAAGCTCAAATGTTATTAGGTTTCAGGTCCTTTACTGCTAGCTGTGTAAGGCAGCACATGCTATTTTGTTTGAACAGCTACATGTGGCCCCAGTCCTTCAGAATTACAGGCAGAACCATATCTAAAGTAATAGATTCATGATGGCTCAGTGTTCCCTAGGAACATCAGTCCTCTTCTAGTACTGGTTCTCTAAGTGACTGGTTAACTCATATTATTGTGTGTGACTCCAGCAGAGGAATCCAGGTACCTAGAGTAATTTTAAAGGCCTTGTGTATGCTGTCTGGCTTTCAACTCTCAGTCTGGAAGTGCAGGGCTCCTGCAAGCTCTGCATCATGTCTGCCACTTTCATCTGAATGCTCTGAATGATAGGAGGTGTTGTAAGCAACACTAGACACCTATTTCAAGGCATCAGGATGACTCCCTCGGTGACCAAACAAAAGACTGAGATAAGCACAGTCTTTCAGTCACCCCCACACCCTTCAACATCACTATAGGACAGGGATTTACTACAGCAGTTCAAATAAAATGTTATGTCCCATGGAGACCTTCATACTTAGTCAAGTGTGCTTTTGCCAATATTAAATTTACCAAAATGGTACAAGACTCTTAAATGTATCAGGCAATTTAATAGAAAATCAGTAAAGTCTTTGTGCTAAGTATTTTCCATATAATATTTCAAGGTCAATGGTTATCCAAAATGTTTCCTTAATTTGTGCAACTGCTCTAAGATAAAGGATGCTCTTTGCTCAATAACAAAAATTATAAAGCATGCAGGAACAATTTTAAATAGATGGTTTAGAACAGAGAAAAGTGATGTGTGTGGGTTTGTTGTGGTTTGTTTTGGTTGGTGTTTGTTTGTTTTTTGTTTTGTTTGGTTTTTTTTGTTGTTGTTGGTTTTTTTTCTTTCCCCTGGGTACGTAATGTCATCCAATCTGAGCATGAAATCCCTAATAAGGCATAATAACTCCTTATCTTGACTAATTTACATTAGGAAGTGTTAGATGCACACTCCATTAATAACATTATCTTGTAATTTCCGGTGTCTGATCCTATGCCTCAAGGTTCAGTGAGTAACATTATGGAAGTGCTCTGTTCTTTCAGGATGGTTTGCATTTCCCTAAAATACACAACCCCCCTAAACAGGTAAAACAATTAGAACAGTTGTTCTCTCTTCAGTAATGTGTTTGTGAAGCTGTACTTAGAAAACACTCCTATAGAGAAAAGATTAGGTTAAATTATAATTATTGTAGTGCTTTCCTTTTCCAGTGATAAAGTCTCTCCCTGGTATGTGGATTGAAGTCTGAAACTGTTATTGCTCAGACTACGCCTGTATGTCATAAATGATAGAGCAGTTACTGACACATATTGATGCTTTTTGGTGCATGATGCTTTATGCTCACCTAAAGTAAATTACTTAGTTCTTGGGTTTTGAGTGTCCTCAAGCAGAACTCAGATAAAATGCTCTATTTTTTTTCTTGTTCACCTAGTAGTGATACCACAGAAACTGCTGTGAAAACCTCTTCTCAGGTCCATTTGGTCAGTGCAGCCACAGTCACTGGCAGGCAGAATGGAATCCTGCTGCTGAAGCAGTTAGCCTGGGAGGACACCCTGAATTAGCTATGCCTGCTTTCCTGGACTCTGTCTGTAGAAGAAGATGAAGTACAAAAATTACTGACAGTGTTTGTCAGTGTAACAGCTTTGTTCCTAGCTCACCAGAGATTCTGTGCCTGGCAGATTGGCCCAGAAGGGTGGAAGCCTGCCCCAAGGGTGGAACCCTTGGGACATACAGGCACATCTCACCCTGATGACAAGCACAGCTAAGCTCAGCTGACACCTTCACTGGGTGCAGTTTTGGGGGCCTCTACCACAGTGGTTGCACAATACTGACCCCTTCACGACAGTTGTGAGGCTGTTCTGCCGCACCTTTAGGTGAGGAGAGTGCACACAGGTGTCAGTGTGAACCTTTATATGCTGTTCTCTGGTGGCCCAGGAACTCAGAGTGCCCCTGATGGGCCCATTGTTACTGCACAGTGCCTGCCCCAGGGCAGCTGTGATTGCACAGGCAAGGGCCAACACCCAGCTGACCTGCTGGCCTTGGCAGATGCACTGTGCAGCATGGAGTAGAGGGCAGCTCCATCCCCTCCTGCTTTGGTTGGCCTGCAGGGATAATGGAGGAGGACTTTGCAGCAGGAGCATCCCCCCTCAGAAACACAATGAATTTATTTCATGTCCTGGCCCTGTGGACCCAGATTAAGGAATGGTCCAGATTTTGTGCAGTATGGACTGCGCAGAATATTGCGGACTATTACTTTGGATTCTTCTCATGTAAATTTTTCCTGCTCCCTTTGTGTGGCATCATATGGAATCCATGGGATCAGTACTCTTAGAAGACATACAGGGCAATAAGGGGAATGGAGTTCCAGGCATGGATCTTTAACTAGGCAGCATGCTTAATGGTGGGCTTTCCATCTAATATCTGCTCATGGTCTCCACAGTGAGCTCAAGTCTGCCATGCCATTCTTCAGGCCCGGTTGCTGCCCCAGCTCCTAAAGAAGAGAGTTATCACTTCATCTGGAGCAATAGTGATCTTCTGTCTCTGTTATCTGGCAAAAGTAATGAAATTAGTAAAATCCTTACAATACCATTTACTTATTCTGATGTTAGAAAAGTCTGTTTTTCCTCTCTTAAAATGTTTTTATGAACAGTGTTGTTTGCTCTGGCCCTATCAACTGTCAGCCAGGATATTCGGGGAGGCTGAAGGGGTTGGCATCACTTTTAGACTGAGCAGCAGTCAGAAACATGGGACAAAATATACGTCAGCACCAGATGTTCAGCATCAGAGGGATGGCAACACCAGGTGTGACATGTAAAAAGGTGATATATCAATGCAGACACAAAGATGGATAAATAAGAACGTGGAGCCACTGATGGCTGACAGTTCCCAGCAAATGTGAAGAATGACATTTGTCTCTTAATGCCTAAAGATTTAGCCTGATCTCTAAATGGCTTAAGAATAGCCTGCTGGTGCTTGTATGTTTGGTACTGGTTGCAAGACTTCTCAGTGGCAAGGCCACTCAGTGGCTAGAGTTTGCAAATCCTCCTTTGGAGCTGGCATACTATAAGTACAAATGCAGAGCAGAGCTTATGTATTGACTTAATTCAGAAATTAGTCTGCTTAATACAAACCAGAACTTCTCTCCAATTTGAACTAAATGCGTACCCACTGCAGACAATCCTCTAAAGAATGTGTTGCTTTCCAGATACTAAATTAAATTTCTTGTGATGAACAACTGGGGGAACCCACGGGATACCTGCATTTACTGAGTACAGGTTCACAGGAGGATGGAGAAACATAACACCTCAGCTGAAACCCAAAATTGAAAAGGATGAAAATGCAAAAAAATAAAGGGTTGGGATAGAGGCAGAGGAAGGAAATGGGCGGGGGGGGGAATGATATAACAACCCGAATGTTGATTTTAGAGGATGTGTGTGTAACTGTGACAGGGGATATAGATTAGACATAGTGAGAAGGTTCTTCTCTCAGAGGGTGGTTGGGCATTGGAACAGCCTCCCCAGGGAAGTGGTCACAGCACCAACCTGACAGAGTTCAAGAAGCGTTAGGACAATGCTCTCAGGCTCATTTTGTGGTTCTTAGGCTGTCATGTGCAGGGCCATGATTTTGATGGTCTTTGTCAGTCTCTTACTACTCAGGACATTCTATGATTTTGTGATTCTATCATTACTTCTCAGAACCACATTACCACTTAAATGTATTATTCAAAGCTTCAGTATTGTCAAAATATGATTTTAAAAAGATATCTCCTGCTCTACTACCAAATAGATGAAGTTGTATCTTTCAGCGGCTTGGATTTCATTGTAGGAAGTTTATTATTTTATGGAAAGTAAGGTATCAATAATTGTGCAAATAGTTTAAAACACATTTTTTGAGTATGAGGCACATATTTCCTGCATACATTTCCTTCAGTTGCTAAACTGATTTAATTTTTCTGTTAGAGAAACCAGATTAGGACTTTAGTTCCTCCCCAGGTAATCCATAATTTTAAAACTTCATCTTCATGTAATTATTCCTTCATGCCAGTAAATTGTGGTTTTCCTGTGACTCATTATTTATTTACTTTATAGTAGAATCAACACCCATTGTTGATAAGTTGATGGGAGCTGTCTGTCACTCTGTGGAATGCTAATTACTCTGCCCTCTCTCGTTGAGCTTAGGTACCTGGGGAGTCTAACAAGTGTAGCTAATGAACAACACATGCAGTGGCTGTGGGACTTCAGTGGGAAGATGCCCTTTTGGATAGGCAAGTATATTGGCTGCAAGCCTCTGCAGATTGCAGTTCCTGTGCATGTTGAAAAGCAGAAACTGCTGTAGCAGTTCAAGCCCAGTTTTCAAACACTGTATTGTTCTCATATTTCTGCTGCTTTATTATTTCAGTGCAAGGCATAAACCAAAAAGCCATCATTTACCTGGTTACTTTTATAAGTCTTTATCAAAAAGATGTGTTTATCATGATGTCTGTTGCCGAACTGTTTTTGCCTTGAAATCTTTCCTATTTTGACACAAGCTAATGAAAATAGCTCCAGCTCCTACAATTTTGTTTATCTTGTCTTTCTTTCAACTGTTACTTTATTTATCCCTAATTTAGCTTTTTCTTTTATTTTGTTTTAACTTAGATGATTATTTGTGTTACTCATAATTTAATGGTGTTGTCTTGTGTTAGAAATCTTATGAATTAATTAGATGATAAGCTAAAGAATATTTCATCATATCATTTCAGATTTAGCTACTTCTTATTAGGCACTTAATATTTAATGAGAAATGGAAAGAATTTGGATGGGTCTTCTTAGTACCTCCTTTCTGTGAATGACAGCCTTAGCTCATATACTAGTGCTACTGCTTTTTTCTAACCTTGTTTCTGCTACACTGTCCTCAGTGTTGTTCTTTCTCTCTGATTCTGAACTGTGATTATCATCTCTTAGTAATTTGCTGAGATGGACCTACTAGGTATGCCAAATTAATTTAGAAAAATACAGTTAGTTTTGGATCATGTTTAATGGTATCATAATTCTGCTAACTTGAAAGAAATAAACTTATTTGACCAAGATAAAGAGTACAAGGTTGTTATGCCAATTATGGTCTCATAAGAAGACGAGTAATGTCTGAAATTATGCCATGCCTATTGGTCTTAGTAACTCAGAGGCTAGGGGAAAAGATATGTTTTCTATTGTACTAATTAACACAAACTAGTTTTACAACTGTTAATTTAAACAGTGTAAATCAGGTCCATAAAGATCTGCAGAATTTTATATTCAGAAGAAATCTGAAGGCATCTGATGCTGCCCAGACTCCTTGCTATTTCAAGTATCGAAAGAGAAGCCTATGAGGTCATAGACATGCAATAGATGAAAGGAGAAAAAAACATTTTAGATACACACTATCGCAGAGAAGTGTACTTTCCTTTATTCATATGGCACTAACTGTGACTCAAGTGGACTAATTAAATCCTAATTGTGTTGTGCTTGTGTTCTATCAGATGTTTTCTTTTCTCTCACCATGCAACTGTATGCATTTTTTAATGAAGAACAACTTATAGAACCGCATGAGTCTCTTGGCATCTGGCTCCAGTGACAATAAACATCACTGATTTGATCTTACTGATTTCACACAGGTTTGAATGACCAAGTCAATCCTGGACACTGGGAGTGGAATGGAGGAGAGCCTGTAACCTACACAAACTGGAGAAGAGGCTCCTACCACTTTTCAGTGAGAGGAAGAAATTGTGTATTTGTGCAGAAGCGAGGAAAATGGCAAGCAACTGACTGCAAGAAGGTCAAACCAAACAGCTATATATGTTCAAGAAAGTTGTAATGGATGGAGGATGCCTCTGAAAGAATATGGACATTCAGGCTATTTCAGTATGTTAGCTGTGTTAGAAAACCATTTTAATCATCAGCAAGGCTTATTTTACATGCTGCCAGAGGTGCAGATGCACTGGCAACTAATGAAGGTATAGAGATCAGATGCAAAAAGTAAGCCCAGGTTAAGGTTTTGAAATCTCCCCAAAGACTTTGATCTGTCACTTACTTAGGAGTATTTTTATACCAAAGAGCTGGGTCTCAAGGCTTTTATCACACTTCTGTTCAAATGTACTTTTCCTTTAAAGAAAGTACCTTGTCAATTGATTTGCTTGGCTCTTAAAGGAAGGGTTATGAACTGCAGTTTTACTCTACAGTCACACAAAGAGGAATGCTGCTGGGGCTGGAAATAAGGGTAGACTGTTGCCTAAAACCAGATCTTTTGGGTGATGATGTGAGTGATATCATGTAAGTACTGGAATTTGTTTGGTGGATACCCAAGTACATCTTACAAAAGTACCAATGGCTGGACATTGCCTGGTGACAGAGTACTAACAGGAGCAAAGCCTTGTATTTCTTCTACCTCCCACGGCCAGCTTGAGAACCTAATGGATCTGCTCACACAGAGTTGCATCTGTTTCACATTCCTAAGCAAAAATTTTCTGGTTTTTTTCCCCGGAACTACAGGATGGTGTTGTAATTTTTAGTATAATTAAATAATGGGACATCTCTAAATCAAATCTTACAGCAAATGATGATTTATTTAAAAAAAACCATGAAAACTTAATCCTAGGATATTATCTGGGGATATTCACTGATACATGAACATCAACAGGATTTATATGTGTGTATAAACCAATGTAATCATGAGACATATTTTGTAGTAAAGAAGCTATGGCTTTTGAAAAGTATTAATCTAAGTCCTTATTAGGGATTTTGAGGCTTTTAAAAATCCAGATTTATTTCTAAGGATGGCTTAAAACTCAGCAATTAATAGGAAAAAAACAGCTGGCCAGAACTTTTTATTTTAGAAAAATATAGTTGCACTATAAACATTTTGTAACATTATAGTAGATTTATATTTGAAATGTCAAAAGCTTGCTTTGGAAACTTTTACTGCCAGCCTTAAAATTACAAAAAAACCCCCCCAACCAACCAACCAACCAACCAACCAACCAACCAACCAACCAACCAACCAAAAAAACTCCCCAAAACCAACCAAACAAATAAAAAAACCCAAAACAAAACAAAAGAACAACAACAACAATAAAAAACCAAACCAAACCAACCAATCAAACAAAAAAAAAACCAATCAAAAAAAAACCAAACAAAAATGAAATGAGGATCCAAGCATAGGCTTCCTAAAAAAAGAAAAAAAATAAAGGTCCTCTCAATGGGAGCCAGTGTGTGGCAGTTGGTTTGGAAGTGAGTAGGGTGAATTTGCCCTGCACCTATGAACTCTCATCCTTCCCATCTGCCTGCCTGCTGCTGGCAGTTGATCCCCCCCTTGCTCATCTGTTCAGCCAGCCTCTGGATCAGTTTTGCAATAGAACTGCAAAACCTCCTTCTTGGGTTACTCATAGCAATTTCTCAGTCCTGCAAAGGACAGACAGATCAGAATCACCTCTGCTTTCTGAGCTAAAGGACACTGTTTCAGGGGTTATATCTTCCTCTTCTTTGCCTTTGTCATGCATGGGTTACTCATCCTTCCTCCTTGCTTGCGACAAGTTTTATCAGCATGTGAGCAGCTTTGTATATAGGAAAGAGCCTCCCTGAAAGGACTGCTCCCAATAAATACGGGTGCATTGCAGAATCAGAGAAAAAACATACTGGGGACAGAACCTCCTCACCTTTTCTCTTGCTATTAACAGATGCAGACAAAAATATTTCCAGGATTTCTCTCTTTTTAAAATTTTTTAAAGATAATAATTATGAGAAGTTTTTAGACACTTTTGCTAGATAGAAACTCTTTTGTTTAAGGAATTTTCTAGGTCAACATAGATATGCTACTTGTCTCCAAACCAAGTACTCCTGAATATTTGGTTTTAGACCTGATTTTATTCCTGAAATTTTTCATTACAGAAAAAAACAAAGCATCTAAAAAAGCACTCTCAGTATCTTTTAGTGGTGTATTCTGGAATTTCAGTGAAAATTGACTGAGACATAAACTTTTATTTCTTTAGGGCCTTTTTAAAATAAAAGATGTAGAATTTTTTGGTGCTAATTTGATAAAGCCTATTGAGATTATTCAAATACCTCTCCCAATTATTTAATGCATTAATGATATCAACAGAGTGGGGATTTTGACAAAGGTGCTTGTTACTCGATCAGTAACTAATAAATGACTCATGTCATCTGACACAACAGTGACCTCAGGTTTGCTTTTGTGAGAGTAGGGGAAATTTTCCCTTTTCTGTACTTCATTTGAACTACTTTATAGTGATTTCTGTGCATGATGATTTTACTACACAACAAGATTTTTAGTTGTGTAAACTGCATGAGTTTACTGGCTTAGTTTTATCTAAAACAATACACTAATGAAACTAAAATTCTTATATTGCAGAGCATGTATATTTCTGCCCTGAAAGGCTGCAGATTTTTTTCCCAATACAATTAACTGTTCCAAACATTTAAGTAATAAATTTTATTTTTCCTGTCCTTAAATAGGTATTTTTTCACAGATCTTTACATCTTTAATTTCATTGTTAGATACTAGAGTTCAAAGAACAAAACATACTCAAATCAGAGAAGGCACAAATATTTTTTTTTCTGTTTACATAGGAAATTATGGCTTCTAAGAAGTTTAGAAATGGATGGGCCTACAGTTCTGAGGAGTTTTGGGGATTTTTTCATCTTCGGCATTTTTGAATTAGATGCTGAGTAAACTCCTGGAAAAATCAGTATTTAGGGGATCAGCACTATAAGGAGTGATATAAGGAGTATTTCAAAAGGCTGAAAATAAGAAAAAGGAGCACATAAATTCTGGTGTTCACATATGGATGCCACACTTTCTGGATAAACAAAGGATTTACTTCACCAGAACTATCCATAAATCCATACCCAAGAGCAACAGAACCAAGATGCTAAGTGAAAAGAATCTAGCAGTTACATTAGATTTCTATAAAGGGATGGGCTGTGTGAGCACTGTGTGTGCTTGTCACTTTTAACCACTTTCACTCCCTGTCAAATATCTCTTAAATATGTCAATATTTCAAACAAATTTGATAGGGAGGTAGTTAACTCAAAGCCAATGATTGTGGAAAAAATGGATAGGCAATAGGTCACAGGAGCACTTGTTCTGAACCAAAGTATTCTAAAACACTTGAGTTTTTACTAACTTTATATTTATCAAGTATTTAGTATGAAATGTATTAGAAAAGTTTTCCAGATCTTCTTCCTACATATGGATACTTTATTGAATGTCTTCAAGTCTTTATTCACTGAAATTATCAAAATAACTTTGAGAGAATTATGCATAAGATTCAGTGACTGCTGGTGATTCTGCATTATTTACATCGCAAGATTGGTGCTATGGTAATTCTTCCATTCAAAACACTATATATATTGTCATGTTTAACTCTGTAATGTGTGTTAATAAAAACCCAACAATATACTTTATTGAATATGAAATTCTTAATTTCAAAATTGCACAAAAACTTATTTTCTATTTATAATGACTTTAGTTATTAATATAAATAATATAAATGTATAATAAGATAAATTATATTTATATATGATATATATTATATTTTATATATAAATAATATAAATTTATAATATAAATGACTTTATAGCTAAGCATAATATACCTACTGTTTACTCTGATCAGCTTCTGATCAGTTTTTTCTTCTGTTTGGACCTATTATTGAGTGAATGCTATAAGGACATTTGTACCATAAGTTAACCCCACATAAAAGACAAAATGCTGCTTATTTTGAGAAATAACTCTACGAAAAGGTATAGGTCTGCAAGCAGATATACAAGAAGAAGAATGAATTCAAGCAAGACTGTGACTCTATAAAAATTATTTCAATATGATTCTTGATTTAAAGAAGGATGTGAAAAAAGTCCTTGTCCCTCAGAAACCTCAGTCTTCTTCAGAGGAAGTTGTCCTCCCTTGTTACCCTTTCAGAAGCTACGCTGACTGTAGTATGGACAACTCTGTGCCCCTTAAATACTGTTCTCAGTATCAGTACACTTAAATGATATGAACAAAACAGCTCTTGTTTCCAAGGCTTTTTTTTTTTTTTGCATTGAGGTAATGTATTGTTTTCAATCAGAAGTAGTCCCAATCAACAGGATCTAATAGGAGGAATCCCATGGTTTAGAGGTACAAGGGAGTCCAGGAGAGCTGGTCAGTATTCAGCATTCCTCCCAACTCAAGACAAATGTATCCCCATGAGCAAGAAATCAAACAATGGTGGCAGGTGATCTACAGGGATTAGCAGAGAGCTTCTAGCAAATCTCAAACAAGAAATTTATGGAACATGGAAAAAGAGAGACGCTGTACGGGAGACCTATAGGAATATTGTGGGAATCCTGGTGATAGAAGATATAGAGAAGGCAGAGTAATTGAATTCCTTTTTTGCCTCAGACTTCACAGCTGAGGCCATCCTTCAGGAATCCCAGACCCTGGAGGTAAGAGAGGAAGGCTGGAGAAAAGAAGACTTGCCCTTGGCCACTGAAGGTTTGTTTGGAGATTGGCTAGGCAGACAAAACCACAAATCCATGAGCCTGATGGGATGCACATAGAGGTGCTGAGGGAGCTGGCAGATGTTGTTGCTGAGCCCACACTGCATCTTCTTTGAAAAATAATGGAGGAGAGGTGCCTGATGACTGGAGTAAAGCTAGTGTCACTTCCATCTTCAGAAAGGGCAACAAAGAGGACCTGAGAAGCTACTGGCCAGTTAGCCCCACCTCCATCCCTGGAAAAGTGTTGGCACAGATCACTCTGGAAGCCGTGACCAAGCACATAAAAGAAGAGAAGGTCATCAGGAGTAGTCAGGATTAGCACTCACCAAAGGCAAATCATGTTTGAGCAATGTGATGGCCGCCTGTGATGGCATGGCAGGATGGTTGATGAGGGGAGAGCAGTGGATGTTGTCTACCTGAGCTTCAGCAAGGCTTTTGACACTGTCTCCCATAAAATCCTCATAGGTAAGCTTAGGAAATTGTGGGTTAGAGGAATGGACAGTGAGGTGGATCAGGAACTGGCTAAAGGCAGAGCTCAGAGGGTCATGATCAGTGCAGCAGAGTCCAGCAAGAGGCCTGCAGATAGTGGTATTCCCAAAGGATCAATACTGGGACCAAACTTATTCAACTTACTCGTCAAAGACCTGGAGGAAGGGATCAAATGCATCCTCAGCAGGTTTCCTGGTGACTCCAAACTGGGGACAGTGGCTGATCCACCTGAAAGCTCTGCTGCCATTCAGTGGGACCTTGATCAGCTGGAGGGCTGGGCAGAGAGAAACCTGGCGAGGCTCAACAAGGGCAAGTGCCAGGTCCTGCACCTGGGGAGGAGCAGCCCCAAGTGCCAGCACAGGCTGGGGCCGAGCCAGGCTGGGGCTGACCTCCTACAGAGCAGCTCTGTGGAAAAGGACCTGGGACTCCTGGTGGATCACAAGCTGTCCATGAGCCATCAGTGCCCCTGTGGCCAGCAGGGCCAATGTCATCCTGGGGTGCATTGGCAAGAGTGTGGCCAGCAGGTCACGGAGGTGATCCTCCCCCTCTGCTCAGCCCTGGTGAGGCCACTCCTGGAGTGCTGTGTCCAGTTCTGGGCTCCTCAGCACAGGGACACAAGGAGCTACTGGAGACGGTCCAGGGGAGGGCCACAAGGATGGTCAGGGGTCTGGAGCTTCTCTCTCATAAGGTGAGACTCTGGGAGCTCTGACTGTTTCGTCTGGAGAAGACAGAGGGGATCTCACCAATACATAGAAATAGACCAAGGTGGGTGTCAGGAGGAGGGCGCCAGACTCTTTTCAGTGGTGCCTAGCAACTGGTTTAACTACAGTGACCATAAACTAAAGCACAAGACATTCCACCACAACATGAGGCAGAACTTCTTTACACTGAGGGTGGCAGAACACTGGAACAGCTGCCTGGGGAGGCTGCAGAGTCTCCCTCTCTGGCGACACTCCAAATCCACCTGGATGCATTCTTTTGTCACCTGCTCTAGGTGACCCTGTTTTGGCAGGAGGCTTGGGCTGGATGATCTTTAGAGGTTCCTTTCAACCCTAATGACTGAATGGGTGATTCTGTGATTAAGAATCTGGTATCTGAAGAATTGCATGTAATCAGAGTGAGCAAAAGAATATAATTTTATGCATATAGAAGAAATTTTAAGATAAGTTTGTATATATTTTTGTATTAACTAAAAAAATCTTGTGTGCATCTTCCTTGGACTATATTACAAAAATTCTGGTGGTGGTGTCAAATTCTTCAGTGAATAATCTGTCTCTCTCAAATTATTCACAACAATCTAGAAAATGCATCTTCCTGACACTGATTTGTGTCTTTGCCCAAACTCCTTTTTCCCTGTCCCACAGGTTTTCCCAGTGTCTTTCTCCCTGTCCCACGCCTTAGCAATCTGCTGCAATTAATTACAGACCCAGGAGAACTCATCAGGCTGGGTCTGGAATTGGATACACTGTCAAATAGGCAGTACATATGTGCCAGTACCATTCAGAGACAGAACCACCCTTTGTGTCCTCTGTATGTACCTACAGCCAGGAGAACATGGTCCAACACATGTGGAAGGACTAGCCCCACTGAAGCCATAAAAAAATGTTCTAAAGTGTGAGCACCTTCATTTTGGCTGCCATATGAAAACTTAATGCTGTTCTTAGTTCTGTTGCCAGAACACAGAAAAGAAACAGAAATGTTAATAGGAAAACATAAATGAGCGGAGAAAGAACCAGAGCAACAGAGGACTTCAAACATAGGGGAGTTCATGGTGTAGAGTAACTAATTTGGAAGTACAAAACTAAACAAACCTATTGCCTGTTCCTTCATCTCATACCTTGTTAAGAGACTCTTGCTTTCATAATTAAAAATTTCCCATGCGGCCTGTATGTGATCTGCTTCCCTGAAACTCAGTAAAACAAAGACCACAGATGGCCTTCTTTGATAAGTACAATTATTGGAGAATAAACTGCATAGTGATAATTCATTAGTTCTGAGATCTTCATATGGGGTCTGTGAAAGATATATCTGGATACAAGTTTGTCTACATCAGATGTGTTTCGAAAATTACAAGATATTGAATTGGACTGTATACATAAAATCCATGTTAATGATTTTATCATCAATCATGGTATGATGAGACTATTTAGCTCAACAGAAGGCAAGTAATTCAAGCACTGCCCAAGAATTATTTTTAGGCATCAACTAGCAGTGTAGATAATGTCCATTAATGACTGAATAAACTCCAGCTTTGAAACAAATGAATAATACAATTTTGCATTTGCATAGCACTTATCATCTATAGACCTGACAATTTTAAAAGGATGGGCAAACATTCACAGTGACTATTTCTAGTGAAAACAGAATGTCCTGAATAAATTGCTACTATGAAGGCAAACTAAAGCCTGCTTGAAAGACACTGCTGCATATAGCTGTAAGATTTAATAACTAGGAAACAGTGAAAACATGTTATGCTTATATGAAAGGGTAATCAGGCAGGAAAACAAGTTTTTAGAAAAGAAACAGTTTTTTTTTTGTAGAAAGCTGAGATTAGGTCTATTTGGAACATAATGGTTATGTGTCCAGTGTAATGCCAGTAGTCAATTATTGGTCTATGCAGTCAATGTCACCACAAAGAGACTTGCAAATGCGTGCTATTTTTAACTTCAGAATGACTATCTGAGCTTGCTGTCTGAGCTGCGATGCCTTCCTGAGAGCCTAAGCAGAGAGGCTAAGGAGAGACCTGCTACCTCTACACAGTTATATATAGGCAGCCGACTTCAAAACGGATTATGGTAGTATTTAGATATTGAAAACCATGCCCAGATGTACCACGTCCCATATCTTACCACTTTTGCCTCGTGGAAAGCAGCCATAGATATTATTATAGGCATGAAGGAACAGTGTTAGACTTTCTTAGCAGAACCAGAGCTGGCATGCTGCTTTTTGGTCTCATCAGATCTTAGGGAACACCATCGGGACCCCAGGAACTAGAACTGGCTTGACCTAGTAGTGAAGAGAGCTCTTTTATCAGCCTTTGGGTGGCCAAGCAGCTTGCAGAGTGAGTTGCTGACACCACTTTGCTTTGGTCTTCTTCCCTACCCTTCTGTAAACAATAATTTTTACATTTACATCTGAAGGTCTCAAAGGCTTCTCTTCTTGCTGTATGTTACAGGACAGAATGGTATGTACCAGGAGTGGATTCTGATCTTGAAGAGGCTTTTTCCATTGCCATTGCACTATAATGTAACATTAGCAGCAAAACATCTCTATATACATGTCAATACTAAGATTTTTATACATTCTTTGTTAGCAGTTGCACTGCACCCAGGCCAGTTTAGTTTAGGTAGTCTGGGAAGTCAAATCATTCCAGTTCTAAAATTTACTTAATTTTTATCTGTGCATCATCAGAGACATCCTTAGATGACCTGCAAATATGCATCTTGCTTCAAAAATTTAATGTTTGAAAGGCATTGCTGAATAGTTTTGTGTGACTGTTACCAGTTCACATCAGATAAAATGTATTTTAGCTACAAAAGTCAACTGCTTCAGTTCAAATTGTTGGCGAACACAAATACGATGTGTGGAATCAAAGTGCAGTTCTAAGCAATAAATTAATTCCTTGAAAATTAAAGTAAAGTAACATCATGCATCTAGTACACACAATTTTTCAAGAATAATACAAACTTTAGAGTCTACTGATAGCGTTTCATAGAAACAGGAGTGTGTGAAGATTAGCATACCTAAATGGCAAATTATCTGGAGCAGAATTTCTTTTTTGTATTTTAATATTGGGATCACTGTTTACAGTGTTTATTGAAAATAACTTTTCTTCCTCCCAAAGCTTTTCTCTATATGCTGTTCTAGCAGATTATTTTTTCTTACATGTTGCATAACATGGTAATTATGCAAAAGATGCCTTTGTTTTAAGGTCTAGTAGACTTTTTAGGTATTTCTGTTGAGACTTTGATAGCTAGAATCATAAATATCTATTTTTAACACATTTCATTTAAATATTAATTTATCATTATCACTTGACAGGACGTCTGGAGTGGCTTTGGTGCCTGAACAGGATGTAAGAGAATCTTTGAAAACCCAGGAAGCAGAGTTTCTTCACCTTGAGACCTTCTGCTTTGTGCTAGTGACATGTCTGTACTCCAGCAGCCGCAAACCTGCTGTGAGGAAGATGAAGTGAGGACTAGTGCTTCCTGACAGATTCCTCTGACTGTCTGAGCAGCAGTCTGTTAGTCATGCAGACCTTGGGTCATATCCTAAACCTGAAAGTCCAAAGTTAGACTTAACTTTTGAAAACACAGTCTCCAGATTTCAGCAAACTTTAATCAGCTTGCCTTTTCCTACTGTAATGAAATAACACTCCTTGTTTTGACAGTCTCTGGCTGTATGGAATAGAAAGTCAAAATAAACAATGGAGGCCACAGTGAACATTCTAATACACAACCTCAAATGTTTACTTAATTCCTCAGCCTAAACTAGACACCTTATCCAAATATTTCCCCCTGTTGACTCCTTCTGTCCTCCACAACATCCTGGGTTACTAGATTTCAGATAGGAGCTTCTAATACACATAACTCAGATTGAAAGCAGAGTTTCATTAGCACAAACTTCCCTATCATAATTGTAATCTACAGTAAATGAATGCAATTAGCCCCCCCAGGGTCCCCCCAGAGCCCTCCTCTCCGCTGCCATAATCTCTTCTTGTATAAAGCTAGCATACTACATTCACTGCAAAAGCAGCAGGTCTACAGGGTTGCCCTTTCCAGGATCATGTCACTGCTTCTGCTTCAGATGTTAGTGCTCTCATGTCTTGGAGCCACAGAGCTACAGAGAAATTCACAGCAAAGGAAAAGCAGAGGGCCATTTCAGCACTTTCTCTACCTGAACAAAAATCTGTTTGAAAGTCAAAGTTCTCCTGAGGGGTTAAGTGAGAACCCAGTAGGAGTTGAAGAGACCCTGAAAGTACCAAGCTTTTTTGTATCAATTCCACAGACAGCATCTGGAAGTGAGAAGAAAGAGGAGAAAAAAATGTCCCGATTCATACTTCCCAGTGCAGGACTCCATGCAGACCAGAACTCAAGAACCTGGGTTGCATCCAGAGAGACCTCTCCTGTGGAAAACCTCTCTCCATCACATTATTCCAGCAAGAGAGAGTCTGAAGTTCCCTACAGAAAAGATGCCAAGAAATTCTGGGACCATTTCATGTTAAAGAAAAATTCAGCATCTGAAGAGGTTGTCCTGCCAATCAAGACCAATGAAATGCACCAAGAAAACTGCAGAACCCTGCCTTTTGCCCAGGTAAGAACAAATATCCAAGATCAACAAACACACCTTTCCCCCGTCTCTTGTAATCAGCAACTAAAGGGACATGGGTTTTTAAGTGGCTTAGTCAAAGGGCTTCAGAACACTTGATCGAAAGTGGCTGAAAGACTCTGATGAAAAAGTTTAGTTTGATGAGGCAAATTGCTGAACTGCAGCACTGGAAAGCCGCAGACTCAATTTTTATGGAGTTATTTATTATTTTTATGCACAGATATTTGACATGGTCTAAGCAGGAAGGAAATTGATGAGTAATTATCCATTCAATAAATATATATCTCAACTGTTTGTACATCTGAATTATGACCTCTCTCTCTTTTAATATATATATGTATAGATATATGCGTGTGTGTGTGTGTGTGTGCATGCATATAGAGACTCAGAACAAGTATTTACAGAAAAAAACTGGTTGTTCTCTTACACCTAAGCAAGGATTGTCTTCTTCTGTATTAATTAGAAAACTGATGCTTATGTCTAACTCTATGCTAAAAATTTCAGAAAACTGGTAAATTGTCCCATGCATAGATGAAGCCATTCTGTCACATGGAAACATTAAGACAAGCAAACATTATATGTAAAAGTGCTGTATTCCATGTAAATCACCATCAATCACCATCAATTCTCAGTGTTTCTGTAACCATGATCTGTCAAGGACCATGTCTTTTCATACCCAAAACTAAATTTATTTCACACAGACATACATACATACAGATGTTGCCTAGAAACCAGTACTATTTGTTCTGAGAAGGAAAAAGTGCACTAGCTTTTTTTTTTCCTTTTTTTTTTTTTTTGCTCACGCCTTTTTTCCTTTTCTTTTTTTGCTCATGCCTTCTAGCAAAGTCCATGGGGTCATTTCTGCATTAAAACATTAAACTGCTTTCTGTTTCAGGGTGTTACTCATAACAACTGTGAGAAGGTGACAGTGCAGAATAATCTGTGTTTTGGAAAATGTAGTTCTTTTCATGTTCCTGGTTCAGAAGATCATCTTTATACCTTCTGTTCTCGTTGCTTGCCCAGCAAGTTCTCCATGAAGCGCCTGGATCTCAACTGCACTGATTCTGTTCCAGTGGTCAAAGAAATCATGATTGTAGAAGAGTGTAAATGTGAAAGTCGGAAGATTAAAGACCCTGTGATCGGATCTCTACTGTCAGACTTCTATGAAAATGTACATGAGCACAATTAACTTGCGCAAAGAACCTCTTAACTTGATCGTAAGAATTTGCTAATGAAAAACAAGTCATCACTCTAGTACAAAAAAAACATTAAAAATGTTGACTTTCTACATGATTTCTGTTTCAACAATAACTTCACCTGAAGTGTAACAAATGTTTCCTTGGCTGTTAAGGAAAATGAGGTGAAATTACTGGGCTTATGTGTAAAGGTGTTTAACAAGGGAAAACTTCAAACATTTTCCACCCTTCCTGTCATTGTTTCTTGGATGCTAGTCAACAAAGACTGAATTAACATGATTTATCTGTGCAAAACCTGAAAGTTGACTTGTTTTCTTTGCCTTTGCTTGTGAGGAGTGCCAATATAGCTCTATTGGCAACAAAGATGAGATTTTAGTCTGTTTCCTACAAAACCAGGTCTACTTTTTCAGCAAGATAATGGCTGGAGAGTGTAAAACATAAATGGACATGAGGTACATAGAAAGCTGCGACTAGTTAATGTCATGCTGATTGATCTCAGTTGGAGTTCAGCTCTCACTGAAAACTAATATACCACGCAATTTACACCAACAGATAATGGCAAGGGGTATTTTGCCATAGAAACCACTTTCTCTCTTTTCCACATGCCTGCATTCACTCTGTACCTTTATTTTTACTTAAAGTGTTCAACTGCAGAAAGAGAAAAAAAAGCCATACTCCTACAGAAAACATCCCAGATAAATACAGTGTTGTTATTATTTAAATTCACTGTGGAAAGACAATGCACATTTTCCAGTCTGATGAATTTTTACATTGTCACTGAATCTAAGATAAAATTTAAATAATGTTCTCAACTCTTAAACTAAAGCAGAAAAGGCATTTGTGTGATAGAAGATCTGAGGAGGGCTTTATCATTATAGCAATACCTTAACAACTTTACAGGAAGAGCTGGGAGAGCCCTGCTAGGAAGCACTGGAGTCTAATGCTAGGCAACACAGCAATAGTCATTATTAGCTGAACTGCTGGTTTTCTGGCTCTTTCCAGCTGCTTCTCCCTGGATTTCTCTTGCAGACCTGGCACACCTGACAGAGATCAGCTTCCAGCAGAAGAGTTCAGCATATTTCTATGCCAGTTTTTTCAGTCCTCTGGAAAATCTGCTCTCAGATCTGGGCCGCAGTTGTTAAACTGTCCAAGCTCTTCTTTAGGGTATTGGAAATCACTACCGACTTAGCTTATTCAAGGTCAAATTCAAGGGCTGGGGTAAATGATTCCTTGTACTTGAACTGCAATGGAATTAGAAATATCTTAATGTTCTTTCAGAAAACATGTGCAGCATGGCTTTGGAGTCCAAGGCCCATGTTGAATATTTACTAAAAATTGCATCTGAATTATATTCTGATACTGGATGTGAAGCTGTTTGCTTTTGCAGGTCACTTGCAGTGAACGAACTAAAGATTAGTATACAGTTACCTCTCATTACATATAAACCTGTTTTTAAATAATAAAAATTGTGTACTAAAACTCAAGCAAGTCTTCTCTCTATTCTTTTATATGAAGGACTGATGTGAAAACTATATATGGCCGTTTATATCCTATATATGATGCCATTCCAAGTAACTAGATATCAAGGTTTTATAATCCCTATATTGTGTGTGAAAATTGGTGTACATTTTAAATCAAGCCTAAGGAAGAAACCCACAGCATTAAAGTTCTCAAACTTTTTCTCTTTATTGATGATTTTTTTAATCTGAAAAAACAAGTGTTCTGAGATGTTTTACTCAGAATTTTGACATGTTTTAAAGCTGTCTGAATATATAAGAATGTTAATCCAATTTTTTTTTTTGTTGTTTTCTGAAATGCAGGTTTGCAGGTTTCCTGCAGGTTTGCAGGAATCACTTGAAGGCAGGACCTACAAACACTCCCAGTAAAATCACATGTCCATTAAAAAGAAAAATCTTCCAATCTTGTAATTTTGACAATACTGACGGATATAGTATGAGTTTATTATGATGATGTCTGAATAGAAGCTATATTGTGGACTGCAAAGTATTCAGCCTAATTTTTAAAGCTTCTTCTCTGTGCTGAAGCGTTACAGCAGTCAAAGAAAGCTATTCATATAAGGAGTTTGCAGGATGAGATTCTTAGTGTGAATTTGCACAGCTTAAAAGTAGGTGAAAAGAGGTAATGACAGCTGTAGTAATTGCTAATTAGATTAGTGCTGTAGGTTTTTTGGATGCATGTTTAATTAACTCAGCAATGACTGGTTGCATGTAATTAGCACAGTATTTTGCAAAATCAATCAACGTGTTAATTGGATCAGATTTCTCAGCGTTTAAAAATTCCAAATTAGGAATATATTTTATCCAGGGCCTAAAGAGATTTTGCTCTCTGGGCATAATGATTACCTCTACAAGCAGAACACTGCGTATTAGAAAGGTGAGGGGTGTGACCCATATCACTATGTGGATGCTTTCAGTAGTAATATTATAGCAACAGATCCTAGTTGTGTCTGCTCAGAGCTTGCATGCGTTCTGTAATGAAAGCTTTTCCAATGCAGCTATGCCGATAAGTGCTGCTAACGTCATCTATTTTAGAGTACTCCTTGTGCAAACTTACTTACAGAACAAGACTATAGTTGCAGAGCTCTCTGAAAATTCTAATCAATTCCAAGCAGAGTTTCTACACTTCTGCCCTTTTATTTGTTCCACTGTCTCTTTTTCAAATGGGTGTGCTTTGTGTAGAAAATAAGTGAAGTGCTGTTTTTTTCCTACTGCTTTAGCAAAATAAATCTTCAATCCAGGCTATTCCTTTAAGTGTGCATTTAACGCAACCAGCTTTAATGCCTGTAAATACATCAAATACCATGTTTACATCAAACTTTTATTGAATTCTGCACAACCATATATTCTAGGGAAAAGTCTCTGAAGCTGCACTTCACACTGTGCTTCGTACTTTTTTCACCGCCTATGAAACATTCACAACTAACCCCACAGCTGACTAGCTTTTACTGGCAGGTAGTGAAATTGCTTGCAGTGCTTTCTCCTAAATGTACTTGCTCCTTGCTGCAAGAGCAAAACACGACTCCTTACTCAGACAGAAGCTCTCTGCCAGCTGCATAATCATGTCTGGAATCATAATATGCTGAGCTGGAAGGGACACCCAAGGATCATTGAGTCCAACCCCTGAGCCTGCATAAGATATCCCCAAAAGTCATACCATGTGCCTGAGAGTTTTGTCCAAACACTTCTGGAACTGCTGCGGTTGTCCAAACCCTTCTGGAACTGATCAGGCTGCTGCTGTGACCACTTCCCTGGGGAGCTGTACCAGTGCCCAACCACACTCTGGGGGAAGGAACTTTTCCTAATATCAAACTTCAACCTCTCCTCACACAGCTTCAGGCCATTCCCTTGGATGCTGTCAACGGTCACCACAGAGAAGAGATGAATGTCTACCCCTCCCCTTTCCTTCACAAGGAGGTTGTCTTCCAGAATGAGGTCTCCCATCAGTCTCGTCAGTCAGGCTGAACAGACAAGTGACCTCAGCTGTTTATCATAAGGGCTCCTTCCCTCCAAGATCCTTCACTATTTTCACTGGCTTCTTTTGGATGCTCTCTAATAACTTAGTATCTTTCTCATATTGAGGTGAGCAAACCAGTCCCCAGCATTCGAAGTGAGGCTGTCCCAGGTCAGAGCAGAGCAGGACAATCCCCTCCCTTGCCTGGCTGGTGATGCTGTCCCTGGTGCCCCCCCAGGACAGGGTTGGCCCTCCTGGCTGCCGGGGCACTGCTGACTCACGTTCAGCTTTTCATTGAGCAGGACCCCCAGGTCCCTTTCCATGGCACTGCTTTCTCTTGTTGAACTTCACATGGTTGGTGATTGCCCAGACCCCTCATTTGTTAAGGCCTCTCTGCAGGGCCTCCCTGCCTTCAAGGGCATCAGCTCCTCTTGGTTTTGTATCAGCTGGGAACTTGCTTGGTATCCCTTCCAGTCCTACAGCCAAGTAATTTGTGAAGATGTTGAAGAGCACTGGCCTAAGGATGCAGCCCTGTGGAACCCCACCAGTGACAGGTCCCCAGCCTGATGTCACCCCATTCACTGTAACCCCTTGTGCCTGTGAGTCAGGTGCTCACCCATTACATAATGTGTTTATCCAGCTGTGTGCTGGACATTTTGTCCAGAAGGATCCTGTGAGAGACAGCATCAAAAGCTTTGCTGAAGCCCAAAAAGATTACATCAGCTGTCTCTCCTTGGTCACCTGTGTGTGTTACCTTGTCATAAAAGGAAATCAGGTTTGATAAGCAGGACTGTCTCCTCATGAAGCCATGCTGGCTGTGACCAATGACTGTGTTGTCCTTCAGGTGTATTTCAATACCCCTCAGAAAAATCACCATAATCAGGCACTGAAGTGAGACTGACAGGACCCTGTGGTTTCTGTCTTCTGCAAGATAAGTTCTTTGTCTCGCCCTTCTTAAAAACCAGACAATGTTCTCCAGCTTCCAGTCAGTTGGGACTGCCCTGGATTCCCAAGACCACTCAAAAATCATTGAGAGAGGCTTTGCAATGACATCAGCTAATTCTGTGAGGATTTTCAAATGAATCCCATCTCATAGATTTGCAGCGATCCATCTGGAGCAGCAGATCCTGCACAATGTACTCAGAAGTATCTGCTGTGCCAGATGGTGCATTTTTAAGAGGTGTGGAACTGGGGCTACTTTGGGTCCTCCATCAGACACTTTACCAGTAGAAACAGGAAACATTAGTAATGAATTCTAAATATTTTGCATTTTCTGTTGTGCTAAACCTAACTCCTTGAATATCTGGTATGTAACCACCAACTTCAGCTCACCTGAAGACATTCCCTGGCAGCTGTGCACAATCCTTCTGCTCAAGTGAGAAAGAATGGGGATGAAAAGACTCTGTAGCTGGCCCTAATGCAAGAATATTGATAAAAGGTTAGCTATCCTTATTGAGAACAAAATTGTCCTATTTAGAGCACCTCAGGCTCCAAGGCATCAGCAAATTGCATTTTCACTTGAAAATTAAAAATTAACCAGAAGCTAAATACTACTACTACTACTACTACTACTACTACTAATTTAACAATGATAATGGTAATGATAATAACAATAATAATAACAATTATAAAAATAATAATTACAACAATAATAAATAAAAAAGGACAAGCCTGATACTTCTCTAAGGGTTTCTATGAGGCATTTTCATTTTTCCTGGTTTAACTACGGCTTTTACCAGTCATTTAATCTGACATTCTGCTGGTGGTTGCAGCCCACAGTCAGAGTGTTCAAACTGAGCAGGCATGTACCTAAGCTGCCTTCTGAACAAGGCTGTATCTGCTGAAGCTTTTTCAAACTCACCTCACTGCGGAGATGTGGAACATTCAAGCAGTCTGTTGCCCTGCCTGGTGTTTAAACAGCAACTCTTGGAGGAAGAGAGTCATTAGAAGAACTAATACTAGGACATCTGCAGATGGAGACTATCTGAGCAGAACTCCTCACACCACTGAAGTGAGGAGTGAGGATGAAACTAAGATGAAAATTAACTCCCTAAATTAGACTACTGCTGGTCTACCTTAGCACTCCCTTAATCTATCTGGGCTGCAGGATCAGGAGATTTCACCACGTCTACAATTGAGGCAGGCAGATCAGAAAACATACCTTGTCTTTGATTTTTCTGGCTATTATGTAAAAGAGAAAATGGAGCCTGAGACACATTTTCCTTTAACATCTACAGCCTCATCCTAAATATGTCACATAGTGACTTGTGGGCCACAACAGGTTTTGTTTCAGCATGCTGTTTCTCTGACACAGACTTTTTTCTTCATGATGTAGATCTTCATGACATCAAGAATTCTGCTCCCATTTTAGAGTTTACAACTGTTTTTATGAATGTCACCAAGGTTTACAAGTAAGTGAGCAATGCAGTGCTGCTGCAGAAATGTGGTAGCAACAAATTTTAGAAGGACCCAGGAAACTGAATACTGCTGAGAAGGCTGACTTCTCAGTTCAGTATGTATCTGTGCACAGAAAATGTCCCTCCTGCATGTTGGTCAAGTGGCACAGTTGGGCTAAAAATGAATCCTGGATAACAGCCTCAAGAAGGCAAAGGGGTTGTAAGCTGTAAGAACCGTGGGAGTCACAGCGCACACCTCTTTCTTGCATGTGTTCCCCATAACAGAGCCTCAGCTGTTACTGCACATGGCTTGATTTTAGCAGGCTGATTTAATATTTACAGAGTGCCAATAAAATTTATAGGACGACAGCTGGTGGCTCCAGTGGTAATTTATAAACAGCAATAACAACACAACACAGACATCAGAAAATCCAAGAGGAATTCTATGCCATTGTGCAATATTCAGCATTGAAGACGGTGAATAATTTTGCAGACTTCTAATGATCTTTCTGTAATACATCCATATTGGATTTTATTTAAATCCATATTATGCAAAGCTAGGACTCATAGGCATGTTTTTCCACACAGAAGGTAGTTAATCACAAAGACTCATTATCTATCTATTTAGATTTGATATTCTGGCAAAAGAGTCAGGTAATATCCCCAGGTCAAGACTTTTCAGTTGGGAAGTCCAGCACACAACTGTCTGCTTTTCCTCCTGCAAAGTGCTTTCTCAAAAAAAAAAAAACATTAACAAAAGGGGAATGCTGTGCTATGACTAAGCCAGAAAAGACCACTGCCCTTGTTCCATGACCTAGGTTTACATCCCATTCCTGAATAGACAAAAATATAACCTGCCTGGCAGGACTACAGGTCTAAAGACTGGCCATTACCTATGCACCGCTGCAGAAATGCAAATGCTTGGTATTCAAATGGAAGATAATACTACTGACTGATTCTTTTTCATTCCATATGAAATCATACTATTATTCTTTTCTTATACTTCCACTTTACTTCCCAAGAACACAGTTTCCTTTAAATTTCTTGATTGTTTTGTTTTGGTTTTTTTTTCCCCATTGAAATTAATTCTTCAAATCAGTGAAAAATTTTCACAGCTTATTAGGTCTTTTATATATAGACATAAATATATATATATATGAAATTTGTCATGGAATAGAGCCAGAGGCTGTTTTTTGTTATTTTTAAATATTTTTAAAAGAACAACTTCAGTTTTTCTTTTCCCCTTTATAATAGACATATTAACAGTCCAATTAATAAGTCCATTATTTTCAGTGTTACCTGCTCCTACTGACATATATGGATTGTTCTGAAAGACCTGATCTTCTCTGAACCTGGAACATGCTTCTTTCTTCTTCTAGACAACCTCCAGTTTCTGCTACAAATACAGCAATTTTAGATTGAAATGTTAACAATTGCCCTGTGTAATATATTTTTTTAATTTTTGTTTTGTTGTTGGTTTTTTTTTCCCCCTGGAATAATCATATAATGATTAAGTTTTAGGAAGAATCTGATCAGTAATAAAGGTGAGTTTTTGGCATTGGTAGTCTTCACAACATTACTCTTCCATCCATTTCATCCATCATTGTGAAGGAAAACTGCTCCAGGGTAAGAGCCTGTCAATTTACAATGGGAACTATGCCATTCAGACAGATGGGCTACCTTTAGGTAGCCAAAAGATCATATATGTTCATCAGCAATGGGTGCTTGAGGCATGATTCCCAGCTGGGAACACTGAAAATTTTGTCTGTTACAAGCTGTCTGTGGCTCTTACCCAAAGGTAATTCCTTGCAGGTCTGAATTATCTTTTTAAAATGACGATTGGCTTCTGTGGACAGGTAAGGGCTCTACGTGAGCAAGGGACACAGCACAGCAGGCGACCTGAATGTCATAAAAATGTTCCAACTGGTCTGAGATGATTGAGGGGAGAGGCAAGGATGCAAAGCAGAGAATTACAAGAGTAGTTCTTCATTCATGAGCATGAAGAAGTTGTGTTTAACAAATGGTTGTGTTTAACAAATGGTTCTTATCCCTTTCACGCATTTATAAACAACATGATTCGAGCACTCAGCACATAACCCACATTCATGCTGCTATTCTAGAAAACAGCAATAAATCTATGGTGTCACTATCCAGCTGACTCTTTCTTGATTTAGGTGTCCCGGGAGTTGGTCTTGCTACAACCACCAATACCAGATAACAGCAGGCTTTTGGCAGAGGCGTTGAAAGTACTGGGATTCTGATGTTTCCTTCATAGTCCAGAGGCATTTTTCTTCTTCATGGGTGGCTTTATGATTCTGAGAGACGAGATAGAAGAGGTCCTTATCTGCAAGGTGGGGGGTGTCCTCCTCCCTGGGGGGCGTCCTCCTCCTTGCAGTGAGCTGGGGCCTTTCACTTACCCCGTGAAACCATGGTTATGTGGTATACAAGGTAAAGAAAGTGTCTCTTAAGGAAGCTAGTGTTATTTTATACTATTAACTTCAAGCTATGAGGCCTAGCTGGGGCAGCTGCCAGATTCTCCTAGGAGCAGCCTGGAGACTGAGGCAGAAGCCTTGTCTGCAGGGCTCATTTTTCACAGGGATTGCAAAGGGACGCTGCAAAAATGAAGAACGGAAAAGAGCTCATGCGGATTGAAGCCCGTGCTCGGGAACGAGCAAGTGACAGCGAGCTCCAGCCATGGGGAAATGCGGCTGATCGAGTTTCCCACCGGGCAGGGTCGACCACCCTTCCAGAGCGGCTCCTCCGGCGCTGCACACACTCAGCATACAGACCCCTGCCGTGCCGGCC
>NW_005054323.1:5899499-5931510 GCF_000277835.1 Geospiza fortis
CCTCCCCTCCAGTGTTGCTGTTGTCTGTGCTGGGAGCTGGGTAGGGAAGCCCTGGGCAGATCTGCCAGGTATCTCCCCATCTGTGAAGTAAGGAAATGGTGTTGTCGCTTTCATTCAGGTCCAGGGTGCTGGTTGCCCTGTAATGGGGGAGGAGGGTGTTCGCTGGTACTGAGGTGGTGGTAGTAGGAGAGGCACGAGGTTTCGATTTGCTGTGTGTTGCAGCAGCGCGGCACAAGGAAATGCAATGGCCTTGGCGTCCCTGGGTTTCACACTTTCATTTCTCAGCTCTATTAGTTAGTCAGAGGAAATAGCAGGTCTTCGCCTCAGACGGATGATCCAAACAGTAATGTTCCTAACGTGCATTATCTGTCTACAAGTGGCTGGTCAGCAGTGGGTGGAGATAGATTTGATGAGCTTGTGATAAAGACGGTAAGGTGTGCGTATGTTAATGTCAAGCCACATCCCTCTCCAAGCCTAAGTGACATTTTTTATAAATGAAGTAGTTGTTTACAGGTACGCTTTGCTAGATCCTATCAATGCAAAGTGACTGGGTGGGAATGTCTTGCCTACCTCAACAAACCTGTCAACAGCCGCCTAGCAACTGCTTTGTGCCAAGGTCTCTGCTGCAACCATCCATTCTATAAATACGAGAAATGCCAGGTGTGTGGGGGTTTGTCATGGCACAAATGTGTACGTTAACTGGCTATTCAGATACCTATTCTGTTTTGTTAAACAGAAGTGTTGCAAAAAGCTTAATGGCAATTGTATTCTGACACGTGACTTCCTTAAAATCTGGTTTGTAAAAGAAGTTCAGTTGATTGGTTCAAGTCCACCTTGTTTTTTTCCATTGAAGTGTTAGTATCAGTAATCTTTGGCAGTAATTATTTAGATTTCAGGAAGGTCACTGGTGTAAAAATGCAGCAGGACCCAGAAATGGGGGAGGGCTGTTGATTGTTGTTGCCTTGCCCTAGTTATCGCAAATATTATAATAAGTGGGCTCTCTTGTGTTTCTACTCTCTGTTCTTTTTTCTGGCTTGCTTAGGATACAGCCTTTTTAGAAAGTGTTGTTTTTTCCACTCTCAAAATGTGTATTATGGTGCATAGTATTGTTCAGTTTGTGTGGAGTCTTAAAATTGTCTTTTATGGCAAGCAATACAATAAGTTACTGATCTGTGTTGTTCTGTACTTGTTTAAGGACTTGTGAAAAATGTTCTGCAAGTCAGATTTCAGAAGTCGTACTTTTTTTAAGAAGAAGGGCTACAGTGAGGCACAGTTTCTAGTTGTGTATCAGTGCAACACCCATGAATGTGCAAGAAACAGGATGTCCCCAGAGCTGACTGTTGTGCTTCTTAGGCTGAGAAATTGAGTACTGCTCATGTTGCGTGTGTTGTAAATGATCAAATCGGTAGCCAAATTTATAAGAAAATTTAACAATGATTTATTAACAAAAATAGAATTTCGGAAAAAAAGACCACCACAGCCAAGACAGCGTCAGCCCCGGGTGCAGGCGCTGGGTGAACCTGGATCAGACTGACAAAGTGTCAGCGTCTCCCGGGTGGTTCACCCCGACTGCTTCACTATGCCGCTAGCTTAGATACAGTTTATTCTGCCTGAGGCAGAGATGACCGAACATTCCTTTGTGTCTCTTCACATGTAGAACTGAATCCATACATGTGCAGAAATAGACAAAGGTAGGTCCAGGTGTCCAGATGGATGTCTGAGCACTTCGGAAGAGTCTGCATTCACATGTAGCAGAGTGGTGCAGCCTGTATTCGCATGTAGCAGCGTGGCCCCGGTGCTTGAGTACGGTAGATGCAATCTTGCCAGGTGCAGGTCCTCCTGAGCGGCTTAGGCATTCCAAGGAAGCTCGCAATCATGGCCCGGGAAGGTTTCAGTCATACGTTAACAGGCTTGATATTGTCTTAACGTTGTCCAGGAACTAATTGAATAAACATAAGACTCTGCTCCGAGCCAGGGTGGTCAGAGACATACCTTAGATTTTGCAATATTTTATACATATATAGCATGAATTATCTCTACCATATACTACAGGTGTATTTATGAAATACAGTTTCTAAGTATGTTTTGGGACATTCTTGATGCAAAATGGTATACTTTTTATTTTTCTAAGGTTGCATTCAAATGAGTCTATTAAAGCAATTTATATTTCACCTTAACATTTCTGGTTAGCACAAAGCTTTCTCATTTCTTGGAATTGACTTTTCACCTGCCTGACTCATTCTGTGGTCTCAGTATTCTGTGGATGTCTCATGAAGAGTCATATTGCAGGTGATTGTAGTGAGCAAAATACTGAGTTTGTGATACCGTTGATGGAACTGCGGAGAAAGAAAAAGGTCAGGAAAAAATGTTGCCCAGGCATCCTGTAATAAAAGTGGTTTTTTTTGGAAAGGCAAGAACAATTCCCAATAATGTAGGAAAGATTCAGTCATGTTTTGGTGCAGCTGAAGCTTTTCATAGGCACAGCTACTGTTGGCTTTCAAATGATTTGTATTTGAGTTATTTATTGAGAAGAAATAGCTATACATTCAGGCACAAGGGAAGAAAACCACAAAAGCTCTAACATTAGTGTTCTGTATTTTCTCCTAAATTATTTAGTTGGAAAATTACTTTGCTTGGAGAATTTCATTGCTTGTATGAATCCTGAATGTATACAGATATAAATCACTGAATTGTTTCTCTCCATTTATTTGTTTTTAACCTTCTCATAGAGTTTTTTCTTTGCATATTGTAGTTTTTCTGATCAGAAATTATGAATTTTGAAGAACAAAATTATATGAGATCAATCGTCTCTTTTTTTGGTGCTGTGATTGAAAGTGTAATACATTCACTTTGTTTGTGATTTAAATTTTAATCTAGTACTTCCTTCCTTGTTATCAAATTTTGAAGCTCTTCCTTTTTCTTTATTCCTCACACTTTATATATTTATGCATGGTACATAAACCAAGAGAAAGAGGGGACAAAAATCACTTTGCCAGAGTAAGTCAATATATTGACATTTATTTGCTATTGCTGCTGAAGTATAATGAAAAATATAAAACTTAATTCGCGATTATAGGAAACAGGAAACAAATGTGTTTAACTGAAATACATTGGCAGTACTGCAGTTTTACACAGACATTTCTCTTTTAAATATATATTAAACTTTTGAAATGGCCTAGAACTGAGATTTGAGAACTGCTAGTTAGAATTAACATGTCTGTTTGGAGACAGCTCTACTCTACTGAGTAGAGTGGGGTTTGAAAAGCAGAATAGAAAGTAACCTGTTACATGCTGCCTTTCAAACAAATGATAATTGTTGTTTGCATATCACTTTCAGGAGATACAGAAGACAGATGAAAAATCACCCTGTCTTGAGAGTGACATCTGCATTTGTGCAGTTCTTGCTTAATTCTGGATTTTGCCATCCAAGGTATGGTTTTGAGCATGGCTGAGGTTTGTTTTGGTTTTCTAATTATAAAAGTGAATATGGTCATGCAGGCAAAAGTAAGTTACTGAGGGATAAAAATTTGTAATGTATTTTCTTGATAGGCATTCTTACTGTTTTCTCCTGAATCCCTCTCACTGCTTATTGCTCACACATGGTACAAGTAGGTCACTCAGGAGCAAGTATTTCAGTAATTATATCTCTCTGTTTTGTTTGTTGAGCTGTTATTTCCCATTCTGAGGAAGTGCTGTGAAGTCATGGAATCTCTGCTGCTCTGGTAAGATGGAAAACAGATGGATTCCTCAGTGGTCAGCAGTGTTTCTAGCTGCATTTGGTTTTTTTGGCCTCTATATTTCTGTTAGTCTGCATGATTTTCCCTTTGTAAATTCATGGTGATTACTCCCAGGCCCCTTCTTGTCCTTCATGTGTTTGAAAGTAGTTTCCAGTATTGTTTCCTTCACCTTCCCAGGGACCAGGTTGAGGCTAGTAGGCCTTTAGTTGCCTGGCTCCTCCTTCTTGTCCTTGAAAACAGGATTTTCATTGACACTTGTTTTCTTGAGTCCTCTAGAATGTCACCCAGCAGCAAAAAACTTCCAAACTTAGTTGAGAATGACTTCACAATGACAAAACCAGCTCTCTCAGCACTCAAATTGGCACCTCAGCAGGTCACGTGGAAGTGCTAGGTCCAGTTCACTTAAAAATTTGTTAATCTGATCCTCCCTCACTCAGAGTAACTCAGAGAGTTTTGTTTTCTACACTTTCCCATGGTGTCAGGGACCTGGAATTCCAGAATGCAGGTCTTAACCATGAAAGAGCAAAATAAATAAGGTGCTTTGACATTTTTGTATGATTTTGATACTTTCAGCAGCAGACTGGCGTTTCCTCTCTAGCCTTCCTTATGCTGCTCATGTAGCTGTACAAATCTCTCTTGGAATTTCATATCTCTCACCAGATTCAACTCTAGGAGGACCTTGGTTTTCCTAACTCTATCCTAGTGCACCTAGGTGGTGTTCCTGTGTCAGTTCTGTGCACACACTTGGTGCAGCCCCACTTCACCTTGGTTTGGTTGGTTATAAGATCTCTGTTTTCCCCATCATCCTGCATCCTTTGCTTGTGAAATGTGACCACCACCTTCCTCTATCATCTTTCTTTGTTTAAGTGTTCCCCAAGCTGATTAACCAGCCTCTTGGCAAAGATGGTCTCACCCATGTAATTTCAGGTGGATCTTGTTCCCCTTCGCCCTCAGTTTTTGAGCCTTGTAGGAGGTTCTGTGGATGTAAATGCTGCACAACCACTTGCTCATTTGCAGGATCTGTCTGCTTCTCCTCAAGTTCTTCCCGTTCATCCGCAACGTGAATGAGACACCACTTGTCTACTAGACTTTGGCCAGGACCCTGTTAACTGTGTAGTCATGCTTGGTAAACTCCGGGTCTCCCCTGGCTGCGTCCATGGTGCCTGAATAGAAAAGCAGCTAAGGGTGATAGACTAAGGGCCAAACTACTACCAGCCTCAGTAACAGTCAGTCCGTGGTATCCAGGACCCAGGCCACTGGCAAGCAGCATACTTTGCCGGGTGCCTGGTTGGGCCAGCAGAGGTGTCTTTGTCCCAGAAGCAGGGACCCACTACTGCTCCTTACCCCATGCTTCCTCATACCCAGTATGGGTACTGCTGCAGGACTCAGGCACAGATGGCTCAGAGGCTTTCTTGGACAGAGCTTCTTGTCCATGTGTGCTACCAGGGTCTCAGAACCTGCTGTGTAGATCAGAGCTGCAGGCAGAGCAGGGGCTGTCCTCTTGGTGCTGGAGCTCAGAGGCTTGGCATGTCTGGCTTGACAAGCTGAGGCTCTGCTTCTCCGCTTGTGGTGGGGGTTTCTGTAGCTGCAAGAACTTGGTGGGGATCTGAATGATACTTGAATGGGAACACTGTTACATTAGAAAATAACAAGCAAAGGGTGATTATAAATAACACAAAGGAGAAGTGTGGAAAAATGGCAGCTTGTTTGGGTCTGATTTTAATTAGACATCTAAAAGAAGAAGAAAAGAGGACAATGAAATTTGTGAATAGTATTAAGTAAATTTTGAATGCATTTGAGGACAGTCAAACATGAAACAAGTAAGCAAAACCCTTGGAAACAGAGATGTTTGATAAACAAAAATTTAGTGGAACAAGTAGGAGCTGAAAGGAATGGAAAGAAACCATCAGAAATGGAACAAGATTCCTGAAGCCCAGAAATTGGGAAAACTAATGGGTAAGAGAGTAGATTGGGATTTATGTGTGCATTGCAGTAATAAAATACGTGTATGAAAGTAGTCTGACAAAAAAATAACCGTAATAATCCCTTCGGTCATAGTCGTGCTGAATAGTGGTTAGGACTTAGTGCTGTGTTATTGAGATCAGTTTATGAAGCCCAGAGGTTCACATTGTAGGACTTGGTGAGGTTTCTTCAGTCTAAAACCAAAAGGAAATCAGCCCACTAAAGTGTAAGGATGGAAACCTTGATGTTTTAAATATGATTAATAGAAAATGTTCTATTGTGTGATATTTTTAATAATCTATGTGAAAGACGTCAGAGTAATTACTCCTTTGTCTGTTGGTTTGCTGTTAATGTCATGAAGGATGTTTTTTAAGCAAGGAAACCCTGAATTCTTAGTGATGCTTTTGACTATTTTAGCATAAAAGCTTTAATAAAACAACCAAGAAATACAGGGGAGACTGTAATAGATAGGTGGGGTGAATCTTTGTGGAACACAAATAATTCCCTATATTTCTTATTTGCTTTACAACCTTTTTACTTTGATAAAAGAGTTTTCTTTGCTGCTGCCACCTGACTGACAGTTGCTATTTTACCTATTGCTTAATAATTTTCCCAGGTAGTGGTTTTACTTGCATCTTGGTGATAAATGTTGCTTCTTAGCCAGATATATCTAATTAATGAATTCATAAAATGTTTTGCATGGTGCTTAAAAAATGTGTGTGAAATGTTTGTAAGTTTTTATGTAATTCCTTAAATCAACAGTTGACAGGTTTTTTTCTTTCTTACTTGAATGTATGAATTTGAATGTATGAACCGTATAGGTTGCACTGTACTAGTTAATTTACTCTTTTTTTTAAAAATATTTTTTATTTATCTCTTTAGGATTATCTTCCTGGGTCGTGACGATTTATTATCTGTTTGTGTTCAATGGGGCAACGGATTCACTTTGTGGTTGACCCTCAGGGTTGGTGCTGCATGGGCCTAATTATCTTTGTCTGGCTGTACAATACAATCTTCATCCCAAAGGTCATCCTTTTTCCTCATTATGAAGAGGGAAATATTTCAGTTGTGGCAGTTTTCTGTAAGTAATTTTAACTTTTTTCTACTAATAAAATAATGCCTCTCCTTAATGTACATTAAAAAAAAATCCTATCAGAAAATAAAAACTAGGGTGAAAGTAAAGATAAAAGGTAAGATAAAGGGTAAATATAGTGGATGTGTCTTATGTTTTTGTGTTCTGAGAAGCTGCAGCACTTCATTTTGCAGGTGTTGTAGAACTTGTTTTTGTGGAAACTGGTGAAAAGGCTGAATGTGGCTTTCAGTTCCTGTACTTAGAACTTGTTGACTGGATTTCAGGTTCACATCTGCAAGGGCCTGTCAGAATCTGGTGTGATAGTAGTGATGACTGGCAACAAGCTAAATTTTGTTAGTTATGTTAGTTTATGTCCCTGTATGGGTTAGCTCATACAAGTTTGGCTCATAGGTTTGCTGGGGAAAAGTCTTGAATTATAGCTGGAACAAACTTCAAGGTGAAGATGCACTGTTGGGAATATCTTCCATTTGGAGGCTTGGAGGTGTGATATGTTGGTGCTTGTGTGGTGAGATGGTGGAGGAACTTCTGAAAAACAGTAGTATGGTCATAGTAGCACCTGTTGGTGCTATCAGAACTGTTTACTACTTTTTTCACTCTATTTATTGGGGAGTACTTAATGTTGTGTACTTAATATCAAAAAAATATCTGGAATTGAATGAGGAGGCTGAGTATTTTCCAGCTGAATTCTGGAGCATCTGTATTTTTTGATCCAGTGTACTTTGCACGTATGAAAAAGTCTAACAAATGCTTATTTATTTTTTTAGGTTATTACTTCTGCTCATTGTTTTGTGTAGCTTCATTATTTAGAGCCTCAGTAGCCGATCCAGGAAAACTACCTGAAAATCCAGAGATACCAATTACAGGTACATTAGCTCGATTCTATATAATTGAATGCAAGTTATTTTAATAGCCTCAAAATAATCAGGAATAAATTTGTCTTTGTGAGACTTATTGGAAACCATGATCTGTCCTTGCTGAATAAAGTTACTATGTCACTGTTTTAAAGTTGTAAATTTCTAGCACTTTTCCTTGTATAGTTTCAAAACTTCTTTTTCTTAAACTTGTATTCTACCAGAAATTCTACCATTCTTCAGTTATGTAGGATCTTCTGCTAGGAAATTTTTTCCACAGGAAGATTTTTTTTTTGCATTCTAGACTTTCAAACATTATGCATATACTACTAACTTGATAATATTTAATGAAAAATGTTTATAGATAGCTAGCTATTTTAATTCTATATCTTTTGTTTTAGTAAATTTGTATGATGTTGAAAATGGTGTTGGAAGGTAGTCCTGTGCTGATTTTTACCTGTGTATGTTTTGCTGTTTTTTTTCCAGAGTCTTATGATTGTATGGACTGTTAACAAAAAACCTAAACCATGGTGCTAGTTACACTGCATTTCTATAAAGTAGCGACTTAATTGATCCTTTCTGTCCTTGCAAATTTATCCCACAATTCCTGTATGGTATCCAGTGCTCCAGAACTTGGAGGAAATTTAAAACCTTAGTGATTCTCCACAGAGAAGGACAGTATTTTTATGAACTGTTGGGAGCTATCATCTAATGCATAGAGCTTTTACTTAGGAGTTTAGAATGGAGTAGGGCTGTTAAACAGCATGAGCTTTGTCACGTTAACAGATAACACTTCATGAATGAAGAAAATGTGTCCCATCCAGTGAGGCTGAATGCTTCAGTCTTGTCTTCAGATGTGGTGAATGCCCAGAATAAAATTTTGCTCTCTCTTCCGGATGTTACTGAAAATCTAGGATGGTGTGTTTGGAGACATGATCTTTTTGGCCTTAGTGCTGATGATATGATGTGCGTGAAGTAGACCGCTTATGGTAGAAAGGAGCATATTTCCCTGGGATTCAGGTGTGTCACCACCAAATGCAGAAAATCTCATGCCAGTGTTCTTTCTGCTTCTGGCAACTGATCCTTTGATCCAGTAAAACATCAGGTGTTTCAGACGGGTTCTGGAGTCAGAAGTTTTGCTTCAGGGGGAGCAACGTGGGTTTTGCTACCTGAGCTGGATAATGGAGACACTTGCTAGTTACAGACAGTTACATTTATACTGGAGTTTTCATTTACCTTCTTTTACCAGGAGCAGTGCAAATATCCTTCATACACAAAGGGTTTTTTCTAATTTAAGGTATCTCTTTGCATAGGTCTCCAACCTTTGCGTGCTCCATTCAGTCCATACTTAATAAGTACTTCCGAAGGTGAAATGTTTAGGCTGGGTCATGACTTTGATATTTTGATTTGGTGCGTGATATATCAGAGGTATTGTACTTTTGGAGGTAGCGCTTCAGTTGTCTGGTGTACACTAGGCTGACAGGAGGATACATTTTTGCATAGTATAAATTTTGTTAAAAATGAGTCCGGGTGTTTCTGAACTCTGCTGGTAGCTACCCTATTAGTGAGTGCCACCTTTGTGACGCTGGATTTATGCAAACAGATTGTAAATCAGTTTCCATCTGTCATTATTACTAGTTTAATGATCTCAGATATTGGGTTTCTTTACTTCCAGTGTCCAAATGTTTTGCAGCAAGAAAGACCAGATTAGAGCTGTCTGCAGGTGGCTCAGAAGTGCTAAATATAACTTTATTTTGTTTACACTGGGACAGTGTTTTACAGTATAAAATTTCAGAATGTCCTACTGTAAATATGAAGCTTCTTTTTCCTTTTTTTTCCCTCTGTCCCTGAGATATGAGAAATTTTTGTGCCTCAGAAAAGATTGTTTAGGTAGAAACAATTTGAACAAAGTATTTCTCAGTCGTCCACCTGTTTTCCTTAAAGACAGAAAATATATGCTTTTGTGGCTGGAATTACTTCAGTGTTAATCTTATTGTTTCCCATGTGAAGATGAAATTTTTGAACATATAATTTGAATTTTGCTTTTCAAAGAATTCCTCTAATTTGGGTGGTGCATTTGAGATAAATAATAGCCAAGCTGAGCAATAGTACTCCTGGTACCTTCAGCTACTCAGTATCTCTGAATATTAGCTTTTAAAGAATCTCACATTAGTAATTTAAAAATAGTATATATTTCTATATACAGCCTCTATCCTTGATCTCTTTCTTTGCTTGTCTTATATGTAAAATTGCATGTGGTCATATGCATGTTGTTAAAATGCTTTGGGACGGAAGATGCTCCTGAAGTGTTCACTGTGTGTCATCTTTTAGTTAGCTAGCAGTAGCAGTATTTCCTCAGGGGTTTCTGGAATAACATTGAGATTGTATCCTGATTCTGTCTAGCAGATAATTTTTTTCACAGTAGAAATGTAAGGAAGTATTTGAGTTACAATCTTCCTTGTCTGAGTCACAGGTTTGTTCTGTAATAATTACTTTGTAATAATTTATAGGAAGAGAGGGCATTTTGGAGACGGAAACTGGCTTGGAGTAGCAGTAATATCTTCCAGTTTAATAAGGTCACAGTGGGAAAAAGCTTTTTATGTGGTGCTTATCCTTCTCAGATCATAGTAAGATTTGTTTTTTTAATTAGAGTTACAAGCATACAGATTTATTATGAGTATGAATTATTGAGTTTAAATCTCTCTAATGTGTCTTTACATTTTCACCTAGAACGAGAACATTGGGAGTTATGTAACAAGTGCAATATGATGAGACCAAAGCGTTCACACCATTGCAGTCGCTGTGGACATTGTGTGAGGAGGATGGATCACCACTGTCCATGGTAAAATCAGGACATTTCTTCTAATTATCTACTGTTTTAGTGAATCATTCTGAAATTTGTGGTCTTGACTGCTGCTCATTTTTCGAGTTTTTTTCCCAGTAGTGCTTAATGATTTAGACATATAAAGCAAAGAAGTAATAAATTTGAACTTTCCTATATCTACCAGTAAAAATCAGAGTAAGTGAAAATAAACATTTTTGAAAGAAGTTCTGAGTTATAATTTTTACAAGACAAACTGCAGAGTCCAGAAATGACGTCAGGATTCTCTTATGTTGGTTTAGCCATTTTTCGAACTACCTTTTTTTGTCAAGTTTTTCTACTTCAGAGAATAGTACTAGTATAGTGCTTTTGTCACTCTGGTTTAGCTTGTTGTCTGTGCCGATGATTGTATGAATTTACATCCATGTAACTTTTGATCTTGTACTTAATACAGATAGAATCCTTGTGTTTCCTTTACACTTTTCATGTTGGAGTATGCAGGACTTTCTAAGTAGGGATGCCTGTATTGTCTTCTGTGCCTTTGGTTCATTTTTAAGTCATATTTCTTTATTACTGGGTTAGCCTGTGATCACATTTATTTTAAAACATTTGTTTGCATTTCCAGTTTTTGCACTCTTGTAGTACACAACCTGTGAAATGTATTGAGTAGCAGAAGATAAGACATATTACTGTGAAATTTCACAGGCTTTCAAAAAATAATTTTATTAATAGAGTTTTACTTAAATTTGCAGCAGTATCTTTGCTATATAAAAATACAGAGAACTGTTCTAAGCAATGATCTCAGTAGCGCAACCTATGCTTTAAGTTGTGGTGCAAGGGATCCAGTAGTTTGCTCCTTAAGCAATCGTAAAGTTTTCTGTTCACAGTATCATAACTTTAGTATTTGTATTTCTTTTTTTATATATGTATTCTTTGTTTCTCTACAGGATTAATAATTGTGTTGGTGAAGACAATCACTGGCTGTTTTTACAGCTGTGTTTCTACACCCAGATCCTTAGTTCCTATACGCTGATACTTGACTTCTGCCATTACTACTACTTTTTGCCTCTGAAAAAAGAAAACTGGGTAAGAACCTGTTTTCTCTGTGAAGGGAACAAATAGTATTGCAATGTAATTTGTGTTGGCTTTTAGTTACTGCACATTTTTGGTAGCTCAGTTTCACTCTTAGTGAAGAGAGTTCAACTAGCTGTATGTTATTAAGTAAGCAAACTGATTTATGGTAAGTAACGAAATATTTTAATGAAAGGGCATATGAGTTCTTTGTGTTAAAAACACAACATTAGTTCTCATAGGAATATAGGAAAGGAGGGAGAAACCAGTTAGCTTTCTTTGGAAGTGATTATCAGTACTGGAAAGAGTTAAGGTAACTACTTTAGATGTATTAAAATTTCCTTTTACTTTTTCCAGAGTAGATTTATGCAGAATATATAGCTATCCTAATATCATGTTTTAAAAAGCTGATACTGCTTTTTTAAGAAAGAAGAAAAACACATTATCATTCTGCAAGGGGAAAAATATACATTGGTTTTGTAGCAGTATTTTCTGTTTTTTTGAAAAGGTTATGTGGGTTAAGGGAGTATTAAGTTTGGTTTGTTTCATGTGGACTTACCGTCTGGAGTACAGTAAAAAATCAAGGACTTCCTTCCCCTGTGAAACTTACATTTTAAAGCTGCTATCTGGTGCTCATTTATGCCTATTATCTGTAGTGTTCAGAATATTGAAGATGGTTGCTTGAAATTTGCTCAGTGCTTGAAAGTGCTTTCTTGATAAGAAAACTGTTATGCTATCTTGCTTATGAGGAACCATAAGAACTTCTAGCTTAAATCTGAAATGAACTTTGTATTTGTACTGGACTATAACAAATACAAGTACACGAAAGAGAAAAACCTAGAGAACAAGTTTAAAACATTTTCAAAATTAGGTAACATTCCAAATGTCATAAGAGAATAAGATCATCTCAGATATTACACTCTAAATTTTGTTGAGATTTTTTCCAAATACTGAAATGCAGAAGATTTTTAAATTCTGTGTTGATGTGACACCCCAGCATGCTCTCTGCTGGTGATGTCATACCCATCTTTCCAGGCTGCTGGAACCTGACCCTTCACTGTGGGTAAGGCACAAAAAAAAATTCCGCTTTTTTGAACAACTAAAGTTTGTCATATGATTTTTTATCCTATGTTATATAAGAATTTCACTTTGTGAAAAATTCTGCTTCTGGAAAAGGATGTGGCATAGTCTTCCAAGCTTCTTATTTGTTCCTGTGTCAGTCTGAACTGGGTGTGATGTTCCCATAAAAGTGTATGTGAAGATGATGTGGTAAAGGAGAGCTGGAAGTGTAGGAAGACTGTATTACTTGGTTAATCCAAAACTGATAAAAGTGCTATATTCAAATTCATAAATACCAAGTTTTTATTATGTAGAACGTTCCAAAGTTGAGGATTTTTGTAACTCGTTCTTGAAAGAAATTGTATTCTAAAGGAATTTAATTATTTTTTCCATCTACATCAATACTTCCATTTAAATCATTAAAGGGATTTTAGAAATATGGAACAGAAAAATAATTTGCTGTCTGCTTGGAGCATCTTTCCATAGGCACTGAAACAGACTTGTTAGCCTCTAATAGTATAATGTCGTGGTAGGATATTTCCTTTTTATTGTGAATATTCCCTGAATGCATTATTTTGTGTAATTACACTGTATTAGGTAACATGCCAAAGTTCTGTCCATTAGCCTTGCTTTTTAAAAGTAGTAGGAAAAGTAAACAAATTATTTGATTGAGGGTGGTCTGTGCAAGAGGGGGAAATGAAAATCATGTTTACTTCAGATACTTTACAATACCTAAAGTGGTGATGATAAATAATTATTAATAATGACAGTTAAAAAAACAAGTGTGAATATGTATAAAACTTGTTCTTGCTGGTATAACTGGATTCTTTTGAAGTTGTTTGTAGAGAGGCCTAATTTTAATGCTCCTGCTCCTTTGACAGGTGACAGGCTAGAAGGCAGAATACATGTGCAACAATTATTTTAACCCATTTTAATGTGTTTCCCTGAGGAGGGGATCAGGTTCTTGTATTTGGCTGCCTAAGTTTACAGAGAACTGTGGAAGAAATTGCTTACTTTGCTCTGTTTAGTTTTGTTTAGTTTTGCCTGTGGTTTTTTTTTGGCTTTATCAATTTCCATATGTGAACACTTCAAATGACACTCTACCTTTTACAAAGTGGATCTGTGCTATAGTATACAGTATTCTGTGCCCCAGAGAGGAAAAACATATTTATATAATATAGAAAGACAGTAGACAGAGCAGGTCTGGGCTGTTAAGACCTTTGTTCAGTACAGTGTAACACTAAATAGTATTTAGCTTTCTCAGTTTTTCAGCTGTAGAATAGGAGAGCACACAGCAAAGTAGAGAAAACTAAAATAGTTGTCATGCTTAGTCAACATATCTGCCTGGAAGACAACATCAGAATTCCATGAAGCTGTTTTTTTTAAAGTGCTGCTAAGGATGTGATACTGTATAGATTTGTGCCACGGAATAATTTGTCAGAACTATGTCTTTTTGACACCAAAGGAACAGGACTGGTGAAAAGATTGGCTTAGTAGTAGTTAGGGTTTTAGGCAAGCATTCTGCAAGATTTTTTTTATCTCCTTTATATCAATTAAAGCTGAGGTACCACAGCATTCCAGAGAGTGTGGTACCTTCAGCCTTTCACAAAAACACTGTTCTTTGTTGAAATTTTGGCTGTAACTGGGAGCTTCATTTTCTGAATTTACAGGGGCTAGTGTTTAGAACAGATTCAAAGAATTGGATGATTTTTTTTTTCCAAACAGCCATCTGGAATATGCTTATTCTTGCTCATTAAAATACTTGTGAATTTTTTGGCAGTGTGCCTTCATCTACATTTTTATTCTTCAGATATAAAGTAGTACAAAACACAGAAGCTGTAGAATAAAAATTGCTTTTAGTGCTATTGTGAAATGATAATTTTATTATGGTACTGATTAATGCATTATGCAAATTTGACCAGCATGTTAGTACCTCTTTCCAAATTTGAACTTGTATTTTTTTTTAAAGGGTCAAGAAAGAAAACCCCAACAATTTTTAATTAACTATTCTGAGTTAAGGGTGAAAGCTCTAAAGGTAATGGAGAAAGCTGTTTCTGTAGAGATGCAATCTTTCAGCTTCACCTCTTACTGCAGAAAATTGCTTCATAGTAGTCTTGGTTCTTGTAACTGATACACTGCCAGAAATTTAGGTTATGGTTGTTACCCCCATTTGTCCAGCAGGAGGAGTGCAGTTACTGCTAGAAATAAAGGAGATGATAATTAAATTGATTATGTAGGATGATAGCGCAAGACAAAATATATTGTTTGAATAAAATCAGCATATTAGTTCTTCTGCAGGCATTAGTGATTTACAGAGGTTAACACAGGAATATTCTTAGTTTTACATTTTCATGAAAACATGTCAGGAAGCCTGTATATTTTAGGAAGTAGTCAGTCTTCTGAATAGTGAGATGAGAAGAATAAATACTAGACTTACCACTACATAGTTGCTCTCTGCATGGCTGTGCTGGCACAGATTCTAGATACAGCTTGTCAAATTGCAAAAGTAAATGCTTTGGCAGTATATTTTACCTTATTTATAGATGGCTTTTAATCTTTTAAGCAAAAGGAATTCTGTTGATACATTCTGTTTGCTAGAAATGTTGCTACAATAATTTTCATAGCCAAACCTCTTAACATACAAAAACCTAGGCCCCTTTGCTCTGATTTAGTTTTATTTTGTTCCTGTTTCTGCAATTACAAATCATTGTCTTTGACTTTGGAAAAGGATTTTTTGCAGTAATATTAATATTATGCATTGACTAATGTTACTGAAAATCTGGAAATAGATATCATCCAAAGTCCATTTATACTGTAAAGAGAGTCTAAAGGAAACTTCTCTTAGAATCACAAAACTGTGTATCAGACAGGAGAGATTTTTAAAATGAAAGACATCACAATTTTTCTTCTCAGCATTCTGCAAAACTAACCCAACCCTGCTGTCCTATACTATGGTTGTAAGGACAGTACATGAATATTGAATTAAGTCCTTCCTCTTTCTTTCTACAAAACCTGCAGTCTGTATTTTTGAGTTTGCTTTCTGAAAAGCCTGGCTTTCTTTTGTATTATATGTTATTTTTGTGATACCCAAGTTGATAGACTGACTTCATTTACAACCGAGCACAGACAGCCAGGTTATCATGTGTTACACAAAATATCGTTCACCAAGAAAAAAAGAGGGCTTTTTATGTGTTGTCTTGTATATTAATCTGTGTGTGTGTGTCATATTTCAGTAAAGAATAAAGATTGAATAAATTAATCTTCCATTGTAAATGAAAAATTATGAAGATGATCTCTTCTGGAACAGATACAAAAAAGCCAAAAGCCCTGTCCCTCAGGACAGTGTGCTGCTTTAAAGGAATACTATAAATCCTTGAAAACAATAACACCATAATGCACGTGGCAGGGACTTGTTATATGTTTTTAAGCTTTTTTTTTTTGTTATTGTTGGTAGGGGACAAAGAGAGTTGAATTTGGAAGTGTTGTCTTATTATGGACTACAATCTAGAGCTGGACCCATTGTGGTTTTTGACCTCTCTCCTGTATGATAGCATAAAGCCATGGTAGCTGTTGTTCTAGTCAGTGGTAGCATTCATTGTAGGGGTCATCTATAGTGGTTGATGCTCACAAATGAAGATGAGGCATGTTTTCTGCTGTGGGGTTGAGGAAGTCTCTTGTTTATCTGTCCCAGAGACTTCTTTCTGTAGAATGTTTTGCTATTTTCTGTTGAGATAAAGATACTAGATCTCATGGTTTGTAGTCCATTTTTCAATGTAATCCTAGAGACCTACACATGTTTTGTGACAAGTTCTTATTGTTCACATTTCTATGCATTTTTATTGGTAACTAAGAATCCTTCCAGTTTTACTGGATGGATAGAAGTAGCAGCTAAATGGAATTTAGAAACCTTTAGAACAGACAGTAGCCAATGGAGAGTGCTGTGTGGTGTGGTGTAGGAAAAGTAGAAAGGCGGTGGCAGCAACCTATGTGAACATGAAGTTTTGGCAGACCAGTTAGGCCGTGGAGCTGACATCAAGAAGATTAGAAAGAGGCTACGTGGAGGAAAGCTCTCATGTTGTTAAGAATATGCTTTCAGCATCCGTACCAAGGCCATATATGACAGCCAGCCTGGCGCAATGTAAAAAAAAGCTGCTGTGGAACAAAACCCTGTTGTGCTGTGATAGCTGAATGTTCATGTACTGGTGATGTCAGCTAATCTGTGTGTATGCTTGGTAGCCCAGTCTGTACAGTTCTTTCTGTTAGCAGAAGTAACCTGCGCCCCAAACTCCAAAATCACCCTAACTCAGTACTCACACTGCACTGAGAGTGGTGAATACTGTTGAACAAGAGGATCTGTTCAAAACACATTGGAAGAGGGATTCGTTGATTATTGACTAGTTTTGATTGATTATAGTTTTGATTGGTTTTCTCATCTGAAAAAGAGTTACTGTCAGTTCTAAAAAGGGATAATAAAACCAACTTGCATTGAGTTTTCATGCAAAGCTGCAGCATCCTGAGTATATTATTATTACTGTTATTATTATTACTTTTTAAAATAGTCTTTTCTTCTATTTTCATGGAGTTAAATATTTCTATTCCCATGTAGAATTGTGTAATTCATTCTATTATTAAAGTCTGGTTACCAAAAAACTCAGTTACTGTATATACTTTGGTTTTCTGTAAAAAAATGTGTTTCTGTCTGTACAGATTTGAGTGCCCAGTATTGATTTCCAGTTCATAATTGCTTAGGAATTCATTTGCTAGGGATGTGGAAAAAGAGAGAGGGCATATGGGACAAATATAGGAATATTGACAGGGAATGCAGGGATACGACAAGGAAAGGCAAGGCCCATTGGAATTAAGTCTATTGAGGGATATCAAGGACCACAAGAAAGGCATCTACAAGTATATCAGCAACAAAACAAGGATTAGAAAGATCCCCACCAATGTGGAGATGCTGCTGAATTTAGATGGGTAACCTGGTGACAGAAGACACAGAGAGGGCAGAGTGAATTACTGCTTTGCCTCAGACTTCACTGCTGAGGCCATCCTTCAGGAATCCCAGACCCTGGAGGTAAGAGAGGAAGGCTGGAGAAAAGAAGACTTGCCCTTGGCCACTGAAGGTTTGTTTGGAGATTGGCTAGGCAGACAAAACCACAAATCCATGAGCCTGATGGGATGCACATAGAGGTGCTGAGGGAGCTGGCAGATGTTGTTGCTAAGCCCACACTGCATCTTCTTTGAAAAATAATGAAGAAGTATTTTACACCTAGTAGAAATTGTCTTACCTTACTTTTCTTTAAAGCTTTTATTAGCTAATGGAAAAGGAAATAAAGAATAGTATGACTGCTTTTGAGTTGATTTATCTTTGAATTAACTCATTAAATGAGTAAGAAGCATTAAAAGAAATGGAAATCAATCTATTTTCTACAGCAGCAAGAAAGGCCAGTATAAACAAGTGAGGGGAGAGGGGATGAACCATTACAATAGTTCAGAAATGACTGTTGGGGATTGTTTTTTGTTTTTGCTGCTTAACTAGTGCTTTCTGCTTGTTCGTTAAATACTGACTTCCTTCACAGCTTTACTAGGCAGTTTAAACTTTTTTTCCTGGGTGTATATTTTGGATCTTCATGGAAATTACTTAAATGAAAAATTAGTTTTTTGGGGTTTTTTGCTAAACATAATTTGCAGTAACTATTCTCTGTTTAATTAAAACCCAGTATCCCTCTTACTCAAGTTCTAGTGGTTGAACATAAACAGTGCTGGGGGGGAGGGGGTTGTTGTTGTTGTTTTGTTGTTGTTGTTTTTGGTTGGTTGTGAGGTTTTTTTTGTTTTGTTTCATTTTTTCATTCAATTCTCTTCTATATTCTGGTTGTAATAGAAAGTTCACTTGAAAGGGTTTAATACTTTCCTGCCATGATCTAACTTCTGTAAGTGGAAAAAACAATGTGTATATTTGAAAGACAGCCTTGAGAATATAATTATAACTTAAAAATAAGAGAATGGGGTCTGAACTCACAGTAGACCTAATGTAACTGCCATGTAGAAATGTTCTTCTGTGATAAAAATAAGGTGCTCTATCCTTTGAAGATAACATTCTGTAATACTTTTTATATTTTCTGCTGTTTGAGAATAGACTTTCCAATGCAGCTGATTGAATACATCCATATTTCTGTGTGCCCTGAAGCATCTGTACTGCTCATCCTTATCCAAAGTCGCAGTAATCCACCTCAAGGCCAAAATTTAAAAGTTGAGCTAAGTTTATATTGGATAATAGATAGCACTACAGTAGTAACAATCTAGTAGGGGTACTTGGACTTTATGGGTACAATCTTCAAGTGTCAATCTTGAAATGTTTGTTTTCTTTCAGAAGAGGTGATGTAAAAATGAAATGTGCTGTGCCTGGTAGCTGAGATATAATAAACCAGACCATTTAACAGAGTAGTTTTCCTGTATTATATAGCTTGTGTGTAGTAGTTTAGCACAGTTTGAGATGGAAGATTCAGAAATAATCCATTTGAGCTTGATCTATTTCCAAAACCTTAACTACTTGAAGGAGTTTTTTTAACAGTCTGGCAAAATAAACCGCCAACTGTTAACATGTATGAAGAAAATATTACTGGTTTCTGCTTTTAAAACATAAATATACCAATGATGTGCAATGTAGCTCAGAATCCAATATTTGCCTTCAGCTTTAAGGCTTTGAGAACACCTCTTACAGCTTATTTCCACTTGGTTCAAAGACTTTAATTAATTTGTAACTAAATTAAAGTCTCTCTCTTTTTTGTGTCTTGTTCTAGGATGTGTTTGTATTTAGACATGAACTTGCTCTCCTAAGAATATCTGCCTTCATGGGTCTAATAATATTAGGTGGAATAAGTCGACTCTTTTACACTCAGCTAATGGGTATTTTCACTGTAAGTATCTAATTTTAGAAGTATATATTAGTTTTATTTTCAGTACAATTAGTCAAAGCAGAGAAGTGGATTGCATTCAGGGGAAGACTAGAAAAACACTTGCAGTACGAGGCACTTGTTTGATACGTGGTCTGTCAAGCCTCTTGACACCAGTGAAATCTAAGAAGCTTTCTGACAAAGAAGTGACTAATTTCAAGTCAGTTTCCTGATTTGTATTAGTAATATGGACTCATACCTTGTTCTGGAATTGCACAGTGTACAAGATATGTAGTTGATTCTTGTTTTTATTTTAAACTCTTGTGTAGCCTGGTCAAAATTTATGTGACAGTGAGGCTAACTGATAAATCAAATTTTGAGAACAGACAGCATCTTTGTTAAGTATTTTGATAAATATGCTAATGTTCATCTCTTTATTTGCTAAACTGTGCAAGGTAATCGTGCTGTTTACAGTCCAGGTTGGTATTCTGCATTTAGAGATACAGAAAAAAATATTCTCTGCATGGAAAAATTTTTCAGTTAAATGGATTTGATAATGTAATAAATACTTGCAAGAAACAACCTTTATTTGGTGTAACATCCTGTTCTGTACATTAGAAGTTAATAACTGCCAGCAAATTTTTGAAGTTGTCGTGAGAATCCATACAAATGTTTAAAATATCGTTCAACACGACAGAGAGAGTACCTTAGTTGGCTATATACATGTTGAAAGAGTCTATGATGTGGCCTGCTGTTTCGGCTACAACTGTTGGAGATCTGCCTGAGATTTTACTTTGGAATTATGAAGGCTTGCATAGCATTAACTTTTGTAGGTCTGTAATGGAAAACCTCCCAGCTGTATGGTGTAATTCTTTTGTATTGAATAAAGGAAAAAAAAAACTACAGTGTAGTTTTAAATTATGTTAGATAAAGCAATAATACTGCTTTTTGGTTTTACTGTATTACCTTTACATATTTACTCCCTTTTTCTTTTTCTGTCATGGTAGTTATACTGTCTGTTGTTATTACCATTATTACCATTCCCCAGCTACTCTACCATAATGTGTTCTACACGTACTCTCAACCCGCAGCTCAACAAATTTACCTTTGTGCACCTTTACTGTGTGCCTGATTTCTGTTCCGGGGTCTTGCTGACAGGTTTTCTCTTCCCTGTTTAAATGTTGCCTTTATGTCTGCATCATCTAGGGCTGGGATGTTTTCCTATGCCACTACTATGGTGGCTATCTAGCTGATGTGGTGAATTCTGCTCACCAGTAACAGGTGAGACAGAGACAAATACTTAGTGAGCCTAATTGTTAGGTACTGAAATATGGATGTTGTTTTAGTTTCTGTTAAGTGGATATATATATGAGAAGGATCAGAAAACTCATCTGATCAGTACTGCGTTAAACCATAGATAGGATACAGAAGAAAACAAGAAAACCAGACCCTAAGTTTATAATTTTGTTCTGTGTGCTGCCAGAAGATGGACTAAATTTTAGAAGTGACCATCAGCACCCATTCAGATACTATTACTGGATGTGAAATATGACCTCTCAGGCTGAACCTGTTTATGTCAGATATACCTGAAACCTGGGCTGTTTCTGTTCTGACGCAGGATACTAACTGCACTGCCACTGTAACAGGCACGAATGCCCAGTTGTAACTTTGCTGTCCTGAGCCTTAACACTTTCGGGCTGCTGCCGCCACTGCACTCTATTTATAAACTGCTGTAAAGTCTTTTTTCCTCTGTCAGTTGTATGTACCATGAAGTACATCCTGTACACTTACAGAGCTGGCAGCTACACTGGAGCAGGTGTGGGGTGTAGCATTTTTACCTCCAGTTTTTCTGCTGAAATCATTGAGCTGCAGTATGCCTGGACAGTTTTTTCTGTTGCCTTTGCTGAGCTTTGTGAAACAAATGTGCTACAGTAATTGTGGATGTGGATGGTCTATGAGAGGCAGATGCTAAACAGTACAGCTCTTCATTAGGGCCTCTTACTGCACCCTACCTGTCACCCCAAAAGCAGAGGGGCTATTGTCACATGGACAAGTTTTTAGTCTTGATGGGATTGCTGGGGAAGTGGAAATCCATTACTGGTGTATCTCCAATATTAATTCATTCACACTACGTGGATGCTGTTGCATTGACTCACTGAAGAATGTAGGTCATGTAGTCCATCCCCCACTCAGAGTGTTTCATACCTGCAGCACAATTGTCTTCTCCCTTTTCATTCCTTTGCAAATACAGAATCAGGAAGAATAAGTAATACAGTCATTTTGAGGAAATCTGCTTGGCAACAATTACTCAGACTTCAAACAAGCAAAGCAAGTCTGTTTGGTGCAGTTGTGATTAGTCTACAAGTGGTGTAAGAACTGAAATGAGCTCTATATTAAATGTGGAATTTGTGATGAAATTAACTTGCTATAGATTAAAGTATAGATTAAAACTTGATAGCAGAACTCAATCATGAAAGTGTAATATGAAGAAAAGCACCTTGAAACAAACTTAAGATGCTTGGAGGCATGGATATGCAGTTAAAGCATTCATGTCATATGAATTGCTCCATGGCTATTCTTGAAAGCATTAATTTCAGTGATTGCTCAAGCTGCCTAGAGATGTGTGCAAGGGACAAGAACATGGACCTTTTGATACAGGCAAAGCAATTCTTGTGCTTGTATGGGAGAACAGGTAATACACATTTTTGTAGTTCATGCTCTTGTGCCTCTTTTTTGCAGTTTAACATCTACCAAGATTAATTCCACAGCTCCTGGGAAAAAAAAGCTGGTTTTAAATAGTAGAGACAGCAAGTGTTGCAGCTCTGTGATCTAAACTTTGGTGGGTGCAAACTGCTGCTGAACAAGTCCAGCAGGTTAAGGTTCGTTGGTGTTTAACATTACAAATGCTGCAAAAATTTTTGGAAAGAAATATAAATCTAAGATTAATCAAACTTTAACTCTTTTGTAACAAGACTGCCTGCTTTTCCATAAGGTAAACTTGCTTGACCATCATTACGTAATTTTCCAGAAATGAATCTAATATCTATTGATATTGGTAATATCTATTTCAAGGTGTTTGGAAAAAATGTGCTCTCTGGTAAAAATGAAAACTTTGTAAACTGTATACTAAAATTTGTCTCTTACAGGGAGAATGTTCCTGAGCCTGTAGTGCTTGATAAGGTGATTAATAGACTAAGTAACCTACCTTGCAGTAATTTCTCTCAGTACATTTGCCACCGCTGTGATTGTGGTATCACTGTTAGGGTATCATTAGCACAAGGCTATTCATAACTCATTTGGAGGTCCAGGAAGCCAAAGAGCAAAGGAGGTGACTTCCTACAATAAGAGGAGAACAGCTGGTTGGCAAAAACTGTCCTTAGAGGAACTTCTGACATGAATTGTTCTGATGAAGAGGGGAGCAGCTGAGGTGGCCTCTGCATACAGGATTAGTGCTTTCTCCCTAGAAACTAGCATATGTGAAACACACTTCTATCAGAAGGGGCACATGGCTCTTTTCGTCCTCCTTCCCCAGTTGCTTTCTCTGAGCTTTATTTGCCTCTAATTTTGTTATCATCCTGAATTTTGATACTTCTTCTAGCATGTACTTTACATTACTCTTGGGGAAGTTTTATCTGGGTACTTTAGAAATAGAAGTATCTAGATTCCCTCTAATTCTTAAGCCTCTGAAATAGGGAGAAATTTAAAATCCTAGTTTAAAAACTCTAGGACTCTTAAGAAGATACTCCTCTTAAAATCTCATCAACAATTAGTATTTTTACTTAAAATATTCAAGTTTTTACAGAACTGGATGGAAAAAATTGGTTTCACCCATGAGTTAAAACACTGTCAAAGGTAATTTCCAAAATGATTATGCATTTATGTTGAAGGCCTGCCTGCCTGTCTCTAGTGCTTGTTACTTCCTTTACCACTCCTCTATTTCGTCTCATTTCTTGTAGAACAATTTAGAATGTTATATTCCTTAACTGGAGCCTGTGTTCTTACATTCTCAGACAGCCTGATTTTTAAATGGCATTGTTTGAAAAGTAGAAGCAAACTTTTAAATAAAACAGAAACATACCAGAAAGAATTTATGAGTTGTACGTTACAAGGGTGCAACTCTTTTACTCTCCTACAGAAAGTAACAATTTTGAAGATTTTTGTTACTCTTTACTTCAGGCCTCCTCTAGCTGTTTGTACTCCGCAAGCAGTCTTTGGCCTGAATCACTGCAGGTAACAAGATAGCTCCAGTATAGACACTTAAAGTTTCATGAATATAGAGGTGTGGGTTTTTATTGGTGCTTTGTCGTAAGTCATAGAAGTATGATTTATAGGTAAATTATCACTTTGTCCATTTCAGACAGTTTTAAAATCTTCTGGGGAAAAAAAATACGAGACAATCTGTCTTGTGCAACAGTTGCTTGCATGTATTAATGACCTTGTATTGAAGCGACAAAACCAAAGTTTATCTAGAGTATTTTGCACTTAAGCTAGAAGAAAGTGTTGAGAAGGGTGTGTCTGTGTTACTAATTTTTATTTCCATTTGCTTTTTTTCATGTTGTTGTATGAAATAATAAAATTTATTGGGAAGCTAAATCAGATAGTACCCAGAAACTTGCTTGCTTTCTCAAAACATATTTTCTTGACATGTGTTTTTCAAGGATTTTTCTCTCATTTTTATATGTAACAGATGTTTTTTTTCTCAAAACCTCCCATAACTTGCCTATTTATTCATTTATTCATAGGAAAAAGCATAAAGTCACCAAGGGAAAAAAAAGTGTTTTATCCACTCCATATGGTTTCTGATGTATGGGATGCTCATGTGTATATTAATAGAATATTAGCCCTGGCTTTTGCGTTTCTCTCACTCATATTCCATTTTAGTTTTAAGAAATTATTTCTCTGTGTCTTTCACATTAAGAGTTAAATTATAATAAGCCCAGTTTTTGTGTTTATACTGCAGGATTCTTCTGTTGGTTATGTATGATCTACAAGGCATTACTACAAAACGTGTAAAAAATGACGTGGCATACTGTTTTTTAAACAATGGCTTTTCTGATTATTTTGATATTTGTTCACATCTAGTGAGGTTTTGAATTGCACCAGACACTGCTAAGAAGTATTCTATTTGTTGACTGCTTTTTAAAAGCTGGTACCTTTTGCATAGATGAGATTTTCTTCCTCTCAGGAACTGTGGCATTCTTTATTTTGTTGGCTGCCACCTGTCTGAAGCAATCAGCCGCTTCTTTCTCTGTACAAAAGGAAAATCCGGTCTTCCCATGGATGGTGGAAGGTAACAGGATAATCAGTTCAACAGTGATCCTCTGATGTCATTGTGGCAGCCCTGTAAAAGCGGATTATCTGTGACCCAGATAAAATAATTAGAAATTACTTGGACACTTACAAATAACTGATCTACTAATCTCATTTCCAAAGTTAAAAAAGGCCTGTCTCTCAACATAACACTACCAGATGTTTCAGTTAAACAGCATCCCTTGCAGAGACTAATCTGAACCCTAATTTTAAAGGATTACCTTTGATTGTTTTTATCTCAAGCACTAAACAGTGTTTTCATTTTTCTATATGTTGTAACAAACTATTTCTATGGAAGAAAAGAAATTTTCTTAATTCTTCCAGTATGGTCCATTAAATATGATTTAATGTGATTTATGCTAGTATTGCAGAGGAAAACTTTTCATTGAAATTATTTAGTAATTAACTTTTTTCTCTGGGGCAGAACTATTTAATGGATAGGCTTTTATAAATTTAATAGATACCATGTGGCCTTTGTGCAAGGTAGTAGATGCATTATCGTAAACTAAGTGGACAGTGTCTTTATTAATTTAATTAATGCTACCAGGGTTTCCTGTTAATTAACTGTTTGAATGGTGTCCAGTGATATGCCAATATCCTGTTCCATCAGTACTTTCTGAATGTGAAAAAGAGAAATTTCCCTTTATTTTCTGTAGGAAGGATAGAGTGTTCAACAGCCTGCCTGGTGCACAGTATGGTACCTACCACGTACATTTTTCCACTTAGAAGCTTTTAAAAATGCTGATACTTGCTTTTTCTTGTTGCAGTGTTTCTCCTTTTCACCTTAAATTAGGAAGCGTATTTTACCTGGTAGTTTTCCAATCTTTTTTACAAAGATTGTGTCTCAAAATAATGAAAATGTAGCTGCAGTTATTCTGTTAATAAAATCAAGAACTTTTTAAAATAATTCTTTGTATATTTGTGTATTGTATAGTATTGATCCAATGCTCATTTAATATGCAGAGTGACAAATGATCTAGTTCTGCTGAAATGCGTTTTGTCTTTAATAATAAGTATCTTGTAATTAAAAATATTTGCAATCATATCTTTAATCAGATAATCTATGAAATACTATTTTGATTAGTGAATACTAAGGGCTTTCCTGTTTTTTCAAACATGGCAGAAGTGTAATCAAGGAACTATTAATCCTCATAATTAAGTTTAGCATATTAAAAATTAGGATTGGTAGGGGAAATTAGGATTTCCAGGCAATTGTATTATTTATGTGGCTACAATATAAAGTAAAATAATTACAGAGGGAAAGCAAAGTATACATAAATTATAACCCAGAAAGAGTAACTGGGAATTACTAACAGAAAATAAACTAATATTAACATTATCTGTCTTCCTTGTTATTCTTATCTCTTCCCCTTTTCCTGTCTTTACCTTTAATCCACCTATAGCTAGATCTCCTAATAGAAGACTGCATGAAATTCTATAAATTAAATTGTCAGGAATTAATAATGTCCTGGTCTTCGAATATGAGTTTGTTAACTGTGTAAATTCTTTTGCATCTTTACCTTATTTCTCTCAAATGGGTTTGCACTTTGTTTAGCATTTTTAATATATGTACTCTGACATCTATAAATACGTATTTACCATAAATTAAAATGTGGTATTTATTTACTAGGTTTTTTTTTTAAAAACCCTGTTTTTTATGAGCTATTTAAAATATAGGAATAAATGGAAGTGTAAGACATTCTAGGTAGAAAAAGATCTTATCATTTTTATTTAGTTCATTGTATGGTCTTATGTAAATGTGAATTTAAAAAAATTAATAATTTACAATATTTTAAGGAAAAAGTGCAAGTTAGAAAATGTAATCAGATTTTATATTGTGCAAGGAGTACAAAATATCATCAGATATGTCAGAATTATCCATGGTTTATCACTTAAAGAGGAAGTCCTCTAACTAATATATTTTCCTAATAGTAAGGTATTAGTAATAGTAAGTAGAAGGTAGCACCTTCAACTATTTGAAGATGAGTTACTATAAAAATAATATTTTAGTGTTCCAGGGGCTGAGTACATTTTGTTTACATGTTACTTGTCAGATTTAGACATCAGACTATTAAAATGACTTCTGTGTGAAGATGATCAACAGCTATTTCTTAAATATTTTTCCCTTATATTTTTATCGTATGGTATTTGTAGGGATCATTAAATATAATATGTTTTGGCCTGTCTCTTGTTATGCAGCTGTCTGCACCAAACATGCTGTGGATTTGCAATAGCCTGAAGTTCAGAGATCTTGTGGTGCCTCCATTTTAGACAGTTTCTTTTCATTGAGTCAGCCTCCATTTTAGACAGTTTCTTTTCATTGAGTCAGTATCTCATAGCCAATAAAAAAACCTATAAATCTATTTAATTAAATTAATCAGAACATAGAGGAGTCCAGAACTATTCCTTAGAAGTAATGGAGTGTAGCTTTATTTTTCGTTTAGTACATGAGTCTGATATAGGGTTTTAACCTTTAAATAGAACTAATAGTTTTCAGACTGAACATAATTTTAATTGATAAAATTAACTATCTTATATGAAAAGTCTAGATTAAGGAAAGAATGCTGAGAAGTGACCAGAAGTAAACCCAATATGTATTTAATGCCAAAAGAAAAAAAAATTTCTCAAATTTGATGTATTCTTTCTGTGTTTAGTATTTTCTATTCTTGAGTTGCTCATCTGTCACTTGCATGCACACCATGAAAGGATGTTAGATAGAAGATAAAAAAAACCCTTTATATAAAGGATGTGTTGTCTTGAACTTTTAGATAAAAGCAAAGGCTGCAGATCCAGGAAGGCTTGCAAGTTTGGTTTTCTCTATGCTTCATCATACTTTTCTGCTGATTCACCTACAGTGAGCATTTGAAAATAATAAAAGCATGGCATAATGCTTACATTCTACTACTGCAAGTGTTTAATAGAGCTGTAATGATTGCATGTCGCTTTAAGCAAACACAAAAGAAAAACTGAACCAGGGATTGTAGCTACATGCTTTGGAGTTAGTCCTGTAAGTTACAAATTACAGTTTATGCTTTGGAAAACATGAATCAGTAAGGGAAAAATATCCTTTGTGTGTGCTTTTTTCATGATGAATTAGTTCATGATAAAACCCATCCTATAGGACAGTTGGTTAACCAGTGCATGTGATCTTTCTAATTTATATTTTATTTGGCAGTTGGTTATGCTAAATAGAAGCATAGATGTGAAAGGTGCAGTTCTCTTTGGAGCTAATTTGGATGCATTCATTTGTGAGTGAATCTGAGGTTGGTTTGCAGAACTCTGTCAGTGCTTTTACATACATACATTCTCTCTATTCTTCTCCTTCCTCTTGTAGCAGTCTTAGCTATGGCAGTAGCTTACTTAATTTAGAGGAAGCAAACTGCTCTTATGGATTTGTAGTATATCCTCAGAGTGAAAAAACCCCATATTTTTTCTCTCCTCCGCAGAATCTGAACACTTTGCCCTATTCCTATTCCTGTGTTAATTTCCTCTAATTTCTTTTTCCTGTCTCACTAAGGTGTGATTTTTTTCCTGTAGTTGCTTTAAGATGCTTATCGTTGGGTATGTATCTCTGAATAACCAGGTGCAGGAGCAATTTTTATTTCCAATCTGGATTATGCCTTTGGGAATCTAGATGATCCATCATGTCAAATTAATCAGTTGTGTTTGTCAATTTCATCTTGTATTCAATTTCAAATTTCAAGGTATTTTTAGAGATTACTAGGACTGCATAGATATGTGATGTTTGCTCATACCAAGGTATTTTAAACTTCTGGATGAGTACCAGCGCTCAAAAAAGGTTTTAACATTAGCATTAGCTTTGAGTCTAGAAAAAAATCTTAGCACAGTTCTATTTGTATTAATAGTAATCCAAGCTGATAGTAGATGCAGACAGCCAAAGCCTCTTAGGTGAACACAGTAATTCTGACGTTGTGGCAAAACCTTGGTATAGATCAAATGCATAAGAGATGATACTCTGATTGGAAGACATTTATGAGATGGTGGTCTGCTCTGTTAATGAGCAGACCACCTTTTTGTTCAGAAGAATAGTGGTTATTCTGGTCCTTTGTCTGCAAAAGAAAAAAAATTCATGTCTGAGAAGGAAGCCTTAACTAACAGGTCAAAACTCAACTGTGGTACTCTCCTTTTCCTTCATCTCCTGTCTCCAGAGGGGCTACTGACTTTCCTGGGGTGCTGTGAAGTTTCACTTTCATGTGAAAAGGTAAATTGATTCACTCTCAAATGAAAGTGCATTTCAGATGAGCCTGTTTGGCAGCAGTGTTGGGGGAGGGAAGGTATGAGGGTGCAGGGAAGGTATTTTGTTTCTTAAGTTCAGTCCCTAGTACTTGTTAAGCAGATAAACTTCAAAGCAGTGTTTCTTTGCTAGTTTGCAGCTTTTAAAACGTGGCTCTAAATTTTTTTTTTAATGTTGAGAAAGTATCCAAGAAGCAAAGGGCTCACTGCTCAGCCCCAGTTTCTTTACTGTAAAGCAAAAGTAATCTGAAGTGTATGTTGGCATTTTAAGGTAAGGGGAGGGAGGAAGGAAACAGGCAGGCAATGAAAGAAGGGAAGGGAGGGAGGGAAGGGAGCAAAGGGAAGAGAGGAAAGGGAAGGAAGTTAGTTCCTGGTTTGGTACTTTAACTTAGTTAATTTACCAGGTTACAGTTTGGAGGGCAGCAGACCCTGAGAACCTCTCAGTTGTTGAAAAGTTCTCAGGGTCATGACAACATGCCATGACAACTTAAAATGAAATACAATCTCCAGGTTTCAGTCTGTGATTTTCCCCCAAAAAATCTCAAAACCTGTATTTTAGGGAGTGGTACAAGTGTATTAATGAATAAGCAATGTGCAGAAACACAGCAGAAAGCCATGTTTAAGATATTTGGTGATGTTACTTCTGTACCCAGAGCTGGTTTAAAGACCCCTCTTTTGAAATGGTAGAATACATATTCCATAGCTACATGTCCATTTAGAGTCTGGAGTAGCATGTTAATTGTTTTACAAAAGACCATTTGCCATTATTGCTTTCAAATATGCTAATACTATTTTGTACTATTTGATAAACAGCTTTGAGTGGACCAGAGGATAATTCCTAGAACTGAGATATTTTTGCAGTTACAAAAGGGACTATAGCATCTCATGAAAATGGTATTACCACCTTGCTGAAATGCCATGGAAGTAATCTCTTGTTTACTTAGTCTTACTTTACTTATTCAAAAAGCCATGTCTGAATTTTTGTGGTAGGTGAAGATTGTGTTTTCTCTGACAAAAGCTGAATTTAAAAAGCTAGTCCAAGGAAGCAAAGTATTCCTTGGCTGTGAAATCGGGTCCTGCCCTAACAAGGAGAATGACTTGTGTAATGCCATGCTTGTGGCAGGAGAGGGAAGACAGGCCTGTAATGTGAGAGGAGCAGCCGTTTATTTATGGGAATCAAAACAACAGGCAGTGTTTACAGTTTTCTTCTCCAGTCCTTTCCTCCCTCACTGCTGAGTGGATGTTAAAACCCACCTAACAATGGAGCCAGCATAGTTTATGTAGCTTTGGCTGGTGATGCCTTCTCTGCACAAACTTCTGGGCAAGAACTTGTGCATCCTGGTGGATTGACATGAGAAAAAGGGACTTCTCTCCTTTGCTGTAGTGCATCTGGAATTCAGCTGGATAGGTTGTGGACAGAATTAAGATTTTTGCTGTTTAGTGTGTGGTAAGGGATCCTGTTCCAAAATGCTTCAGAGCTGGGAAGCAGAATAGAAAAAATTGGCAAGAGAGTTGGGGCAGCCCATGTCTGGTGGAGCAGGAAATCAGCTTCCTGTATGTTATTTCCCACTCACATTGCGCCCTTCCCCCTTAAAACTGTCTGAAAGATGGGGGTGGAGTCCCAGCAATGCCTGCACTGAATGGCATGCAGGAACAATCAAGGAGCACGGTGTGGTTTTTAGTGCTAAGTAGTGTTTCCAGATGACAATGAAGTTGCACCCTAATTAAACCACAGTCCTTCTGTCTGTATGTGGTTGGGATGGTTGAGATTAGCTCTTGGTCTAACTCACATTCTTCCATAATTTGACAGGTACGTTATGTGCATGCCTGAATCAGTGAAAAGTAAAGGGAAATACCCAACTACCAATGAAAAGGAGTTGAAATAATGAAGAATATTTCAATTGATTGTGTTTTGAACTTCACAAGTGATTTCAGGGTGTAATGAACTATAAATGTATATTGAAACTCCCTACATGATACTCACAAATGAAGCTTTTTTGTGAAATCTGTAGTGAAAAGTTAAAAAAAAGCACTATTGGTAATTTTAAAAGTTTTATTTGGGGGTGATCTAAGCTAAAACGGATCTGTTACTTTCCATAACATTTTATAATTAAAGTATGAATTTAAGTTGCTCTTACCTGCAGGATTGCCTTCACTCTGCACATTATTAGCTTTTATATTTTAAGAGAACAATTTTTATATTTGTATTTAATTATAGGAACTGTAGAAACTCATAGTATATTTTCAGTTGTGCTGTTTGCATTATAATACTCATTAAGCTAATGGTTTTAAAACTTCTGACTAGCTCCTGCTTTTCAAAATGCTACATCTGTTAATGACTGCATTTTACTAGCTTTGAAGTTATCTCAGTGAGATACTCCAAGTCTGGAATGAATGCTTGTGGAAAGAGTGGGCCTTATACACATTGCTGCTAAATGTCCTGTGCATTAATTGTAATATCTGAATTAATTTTAGCTATGATAATGCTATAAGTTTTTGTTGGCATTCTTTGGTATTGTAATCAAACTACACAGTATAGTTTCATATCATGCCTATAAAAATAATTTAACAGACAGACTGAGTTAAAATTTATGTGTATAATCTCACATTTATTTAAGACTAATATGGCATCTGTGTAATATGCATCCTACTGAACTAATGTCAAAACAGTGTACATTAATAATTAATTCCCTGCTATGGTTACTTGCTTTCATAATGACATTTTAAAAGTTTGGAATGTAAATAAATACTTTTAAATTGTGGGGTTTTTTCTCTTTGACAGGACACTACAAGTATAGAAAAAATGTCTAACTGTTGTGAAGACATGTAAGTTCTGTAAAATTCCTACATTGCTGAAATGCTAAGGGAGTTGGTGTTTGTTAAGATGATTTTGCATGGTACTGTGCTCTGTACTTCCTATCTGTAGCAGCACCTCACTAATCTTTTAATAGTGGTTGTAC
>NW_005054323.1:5931583-5984794 GCF_000277835.1 Geospiza fortis
CAAAAAATACTTTCTGCAGTGTTTTGACATACATTTCATTAATATTGAGGTCTCCTGTGCATCAAAAGATGCCTTTGTTTGATTGATGATAGATAATTTCTGTTCTCCAAAGTTAACTCTCAGCTGCATGTCGTAATGAAATAAAAGTTGTGTTTGCGATGCTTGGACACAATTCATCAGAGTCCAGTATTGGATTCTCAGCCAGCCTACATTGTTGTAGCTGACTGAAGTGCGCTGTGGGCATGCTGTCTTTCACTAATAATGCTGTCTTCTGTAGATCGAGGCCCCAGAAGCCGTGGCAGCAGACCTTCTCAGAAGTTTTTGGCACTCACTGGAAGATCCTGTGGTTTATTCCTTTCAGGCAGCGGCAACCACTGCGAGTTCCCTACTACTTTGCCAATCATGTCTAAACAGATGGATGGTGGGCACAGATGGGCCCTCCATGCTGGAAGTTCATTACAGGTTTTATGATAATAGGACTGTGACAGTCTTCAAGTCAATTATAATCCAGTCATAGGCATCACAGTGTGCCCCGGGCATTATTTTAGTTATGGTCTTGATTTTATTCTGAAATTAAGGCAAGTTAAACAATCAACTTACAGCTTATTTGCTTTCAAACTAGCTTTCCAAAGAGATTCCTTTTGTCTTTGAGGTTAATACCAAAAGCAAACAACTGGAAAGTAGTCTTCATCCAGTTTGATACTGGCTCTTTTTTCTTTTCTTTCTTTTTCTTATTCATTTCTTTTTCCTTCTGTTTTAATTTTTGTGTAGAAAGCACTGAAGTTTACATTGGTGGTTAGCTTTCTCACTAAGTGTCTTATTTTGCTTTGAATTTTTTTTTAGGGTTTTGATCAGTAGGTCAGTCTGGATAATGATAATGTCTTTTTTCTGCTGCATATGTTTAAAATTCCATGATTCCATGAGTTATTTATGATATGCAAAAGTAATCCTGCAGCCCTGCACTATAAAAGGTAACATTGAAAGCTAAAGCAGAGTACTTCTCAAGCCTTTCTTAGAGAGGTTTTGTAGAGGCACACAAATGTGTGTGTTTACATAGAGAACAGCTTACAGTTATCTTCTGGCCTAGATATGATGTTAGTGAAAAGTGTTCATGTCTTTATGTCAGTGAGAGGGATTAACTATTTCAGGGTAAACTATGCAGGATACTATGCGTGTTTTCCCTATATCCCAAGGATTTGAATCAGCAATAACCAACAAAAAAGTTGCATGGTGCAAATATTAGAATTATTACTTTTTAAAAATATAGATGTAGTTAGTTAGCATAATGTGTCATAAAGAAGAGTATATTGTCAATAAAGTTTAAAATTTTATATTTACTTTTCTTTAGTCTTGATTAGCTGGAATTGGTCTGTTTGTATATTTTAAATAAAATTAAATAATATTTATATATATTTATAGATTTGCTATTAACACAAACATTGAAGTATATAAACACATTTAATAGGGTACTATGTTGATGTTGATGGCTTTTAAGTTGAAAGTAGTTAACCAAAGAAAGCATCTTTCAGATCTGGTAAAATGATAATTATTTCCAAAGTACCAGGTCGGTCTTCCTGTCTCTGAAAAAGTTATGTACTTACTTCAGCCCTCTGTATCTATACAAATGTTAACTTCAGATGATTGTGAAAACTACTGTGGATTTCTAGGAGAAAGTCACAACTCAGTGTTTCCAGTTATTCTGCTTACTGTGTTTTTTGAGTAGTCTAACAGGACTAGGATCCCCCTTAAATAACAGCCATGCAGCAGGACACAATAAAAGACACAAAGTCAGGATTTTATACATATAGATTGTGCAGAAAGTAATAGTTTATTTGTGAACAGTAACTTCAAAAAAGAAGGGTAAGATTTTTCATGACTGGTGTTTGCAAAAAATTTTTAGATCAACTCTCTTAAGGTCTTAGTACATTTACTGCCAATGTTAGGTGTCCCTTTATTGAATTAACAGATTTTGATCCACTAAAAGTTCCAGGAAGTGCATCTGAAAAATCGCTTGAACTGTAAACGTTTGTAAATGTCTAACATTTGATCCAACTTTACTTTTCTGTCCTATTAAAAATAGATGCAGTGTTTTCTTAATTTAAATTTCAAGCCTAATGTTCAGCTATTTTTCTTTTTTTTTTCTCATGCCAGTTGTAGTGAGGTTAGACTTTCTTTCAAGTGGTATTGGCATATTGGCAACAATTTAAACAAAAAAGAGCTTGAGGAAATGGATGAAAAGACTGAAGCAGTGCTTGAAATTGAAAGGAATCTGGATATACATAATAAAGTAATGGCTCTATTATTGTCTTTTCCTTCCCCCCACTATTTTAGTCTCTGGAATATACAGGGAAATAATATTTCATTTTCTGTGCCAATATTTAAATGTTTCATGAGCAAAGATGTTTCGAAGTTTTTAATGCTATTCAGTTGTCAGAGCAGATTGTACAGTTCTGAAACTTATTCAGAAAAAGAACCAAGAATTTAACTATTTTTGATATATTTATCATGGGGCATATAATTGTGTGTTCTGCTTCCCAGTATTACTGTTTCAGGCTGGAGTATCAGTTATACTTTCCAGCAAGTGATGTCCGTGAAAATCTTGCCTGATTCTCAAACAAAAGTGCTAATTTCACAAATTCATTTTCTCAAATGTTCCCATGTTGTTTGATTTCCTTTGAAATTTACTTTTCCTCAGTCTCCTACTCATCATAACTGATAATATTCATAATAATTGATAATATCATAATTGATAGGCATCAATTTGCAACATGATTAAGCCTGCTCATTTTTGTCCCTTTTTCTAAGTGTTTGGGGGACAAAGGGGGGACTTTGGAGAGTCTTGAAATTTTAGGAGGTACTAAACTTTATTCTTTGAATGAGAGGCATCTAAAATGGTAAAAGTAATAATTTTTTTCTTAATTCAGCTGAAGGACCCTATCATGTTATTAGTTTCTCCAAGTAATGTTTCTGAAACTAATTCTCAGAATGAGTTGTTCTGCCAGGAAAAATCAGACTTTTATCAACAAATTAAAATCTTTCAGACCTTGAAATTCTTGAATCCTTTGAACCATCGTTTTCTTTTCCTCCATAGAGAAAGAAAGTCTTCCTTAGAATTCTTTCTTTTAGTAGAAACTGCAATTTTAAGACTGATTAGTGTTTGTCATGTTTATGCATTTAAAAAAATCTTATAGACAGTGTTACTAAATTTCATCCTAATATAATGTCAGAACAACATGTACTTTATTAAGAAAAGTGAATCTTATCTTCTGACTTGGCAACATTTGATTTCCTGAAAGGCACAAAGAGAACTTGAAGAACCAATGAACTCCTCCCTGAAAAAATTTGAAAGTAGCTGGTTTATTTACAGTGTGGGATAACTTCTGGTAGGACTGAAAAATGTTAACTTGCTATCTTCTCATAATCAGAGATTTGAGATTTCATTTGAAAAATGCTGATGTCTAAAATAAAAGATAATTTATTAAATAATATCTGTGAATCTGTCCTCTGATCTGTTGCTTTGAAGGAGAGATTCCATCACACAGCTGGTCTAGAAGTTCATGTACACAAAAATTTTCAGTCTTGAGCAGGAGTTATGAGTCTAGAATTTTCATATACATGGAATTTTAAGAATAGATTTTTCTATGCATCTGTCTTCATTAATATATTTAACTTTTAAAATATGTTTTGAACTGTCCTTAAGATATTCCTGAGAATTATTTTGACTAATTGGTTTATAAATACATGGTTAATAAAACACCAAGTGGAATGTCATGTATCCTGGTTTATCACCAGTCAGCAGTTAAGCACCACAGAGCCACTCAGTCATTTTCCCCCAGCAGCATGAGGGGGAGAATTGAAAGAGTAAAAGTGTGAAACTCTTGGGTCAAGATAAAGACAATCTATAGGTTTGATAGGTAAACCAAAAGCCATACAGGCAAGCAAAGCAAAATAAAGAATTAATTTACTGCTTCCCAAGGTCAGGCAGGTGTTCAGCCAGCTGTAGGAAATCAGGGCTGCACCACATGTGACAGTGACTGGGGAAGACAAACACCATCACTCCAAACATTCATGTGTTCCTCCTTCCCCCAGCTCTATTTGCTGAGTGTCACACCATGTGCTGTGGAATATCCCTGGAGTCAGTTGGGGTCAGCTGTCCCACCTGTGTCCCTTCCCACCTCCTTGTGCACCCCCAGCCTCCTTGATGGGGTGGTGTAAGGAGCAAAAAAGGCCGTGCCACTGTGTTTCCTTCTGACTCAGCTGTAAGGAAAGAGTTCCTGTGCTATCAACACTCTTCCCAGCACAAATCCAAAACACAGCCCTGCATTAGCTCCCTGAAGAAAATTACCTCATCCCAAACCAGCAGACTGGGACAGATCGTGTTGTTTGCATTCAGAATCCAGGACATTTAATTGTTCATGTTACCATGTTTAGTTTATGAGAAGCTCAACATGACTTGATAATGTGTGCTTTCAGCACAGCAAATCACCTGTTCCCTGAGCTGCATCATAAGAAGTGCAGCCAAGAGGCTGAGGAAGGTGATTTTCTCCCACTAAGAAGTTGAATCTAGTTCTAAATTAGTTGAAGTATTAGGATCTCAAAAGTAACAGTGTGGTGCTGAATGGTGGTCGGCACTGCTTTTGGGAAGAACAGGTACTTCTAAATACACCGTCCATACTTAGGTAACACACTACATGACTGGATACTTCAGAAAACGTTCCTCAAAAGATTTTTGTACTACTTTCTCGCTGGCTGAGTATTTGCCCTTAGGAGGCATTGAAATACTTGTATCTGTGGACTGCATAAGGCCTAGGATTTCAGTTCTGCTGAAATTATCCAGTGGCATCTTGTGCCTTGGCCAGGCTATGGCAGAGTGGTTAAAACCTCTTGTAGCAACAAGGGCCATCTAAGTATCAACTGTGTAACTTATATTTACAGAGGTTTTCAAGTTAGAAAATAAGAAATGTAACTTCTAATTTCTGAACGCTTCTGGGTGTTTCAACGCACATTCTCTGGACTCATCTGTATATCACAGTAGTTTGCAGACAGAAAATTATCACTCTGTCTCTTTAACAGGAAAAAGAGTACTGATTTTTGTAAACTAGCATTCTGAATTTTGTAGCTGAAACATGGGCCTGTGATTGAGTTTTATTCATTTGTTTTTAGTTTGATCTTGACTATTTTCAAATAATGCTGAATGAAGTTCCTACTAGAGTTGAAAATTATGAGGTCTAACCCTGGTTATGCCTGAATGGTAATGTACAACGTGAATGACTGAATAATAATCAGAACAGGAAAGCTTACTCTGGTATTCTTTTAATCAAATCTGAAAATGGATGAGTATGTTCAGATGATAAGCAATGTAATTTTTAAATTTATCTTTGTTAATTTTATTCATGCAATGTTTCTGTGAGATTTCTTAAAATTAATTAAAATTATGGTTTATTTTTTCATTCCTACTGTGAATTTTTTTGTTCTGTATTTTTATGAAATCTTATTTTTAAATAAAAAAAATTAAAGTTTTTTTCTTTTCACTGAATTTTATTTACATTGATTTAAAATTGTGTAAATTGTTTACTAATATTTTTCAGATGTTTGTAGATTTTTCTAATTATGTTACAAATTACTCTCACTGCTGTATTTTTTACTGTAATAAGCAAAAAAGCTACAATCCCAAATGACTATTTTGAGAAAATGAACTGTGAAAAATTGCTGAATAGTTAGTGAAGTACTTACTATCTGAGCTTTGTTGTTTACTTTTAAGAGAAGAGCTGAATGTTGGTGGAAACATTGAAATCTTTCTCTGTTAGGAGTAGTCTACCAACTGCTGTTGGTATACAACACTAATTACAGCATTGGTTAGTTTTCTTGCCCATAGTTACAGCCAGAGTAGGAACCTCTGATGTTGGTATCAACTAAGATTTATATAAATTGCCATTTTTCAAATTGCAGAAATAGAGTTTGGGGTTTTTTAGTCTTTGGCTTGTGTATTTTTTTGTTACAATGTATTAGTTTGTTCATCCTTGGAGTAGTTTTTGAGAGAGCCAAATGAATCTGAATCAGCAGCTCTTCTGTTTTGTGTACATGGAAATTTATGTCAGATTTTGATGCAGAAAAATTTCACACACTTTGGTCTATTTCAAATGAGATACTGGCTTTGAAGATGGAAAAAGAAGTGCTGCAGTGGCCACAGGAAAAAAGTACAGAGAGCAATCAAAAGCTGCTGGGTGTGGTGCAGTAGTCTCAGCTTTAGAAGTACAGGGAAGATTTTAGACACCTGGGAAGATCACTGCAAGACTAGTAAACCCAAGGGAAAAAAAACCAGTGTTTATGTCTGCAAGGAAATGATTAGCATAGCTGTACTGTGTCACTTCATGAATCAGGAGGCACAAACTACTTGGTTATGGTTTGTGGTACAGGCCTTGCATCTTCTGTTTCAACCCAAGAACCGGATTCAGCTAATAACAGTAATAAAAATCACTTCCATAGCAATCTTTCCAGGCTTGTATGGGTGCATGCTATCTTTTCAATGTGTGGAAACTGGGATCTATTCCCAGTTGCCCATAAAAGTAATTTTAAAATGTACTCTCCAGTATTTTTAGTGTCTAAGGCTCCTGAAAGTACCTCTTGATGTGTTGCTCCTGAAAGTATTTCTTGATGTGTTTTGTCAATTTATAAATTGAATGAAACAGTATTTTGAGTCTATAAATTTAAGAGGCGACCGGGTAGTACAGATGAACAAATACATGCAAACACTCCTGTAGTCTGATTTATTACTCATATGAGCCAAAGTAATACTGATGCAGAAGTGCAGTTGGAGGGAAAATTTGACTTTGTGTACTTCAAGCTGAATAAATAGGGTCGAGGAAGGATGGAGGATGTGTTAGTCTGAATAAAAAGAAGCTAAGCTAAGCTGGAAAAAACCTGGCCATAATTTGTATCAGTTATAGCACATTTTTTGTATGTCTTCTAATTTCACAATAATTTTCTCATTAGACTTTCCATCTCAAAAACCTTCCCTTTGCTGAAAGATTAGTGTGACAACAGACACATGGAGCAAAGGCTTTGTATGGAGTAAGCCAAAAAGCTGTATTTCAGTTGCACAGAGATAAACATAAAATAAACTAGATGGGTGCTACTGAAAAGTAGCAACTCTTTCAAGCCCAAGTAGTAATTTATTCCCAAATACAGCATGATTTTGCTGTTTAGGATATGCTTCCTGACCTCACTTTTATTCCATGAAGCTTGGACTTTCCTGTAGCTGGGGCCCAAACCCCCAAAAATCCAGTCTGTTGGCTGCCATAAAGGGCTCCTCTTTTTTGGTAAGTATAAAGTGTAAGATATGTAAATGTGGACAGTGCAGAAATTTGAGCCCTATAGGGGTGGAATGTGATCATTTGTTTTGATAGCTGATGGATGCTAACTCACTGGGTTAGACTGCAAGTCTGGGGCTCAGAATATTTGCCTTCAGTTCTCTGCGTGACCTGTGATTCTCTTAGCAAAGACACCTGGGTTTCCAATGAGGGAGTTGTACAAAGCTGCAGTGCTGAAGGTGTACTGCCCATGTCAGAGAAATCTGAATAATGCACTTCAAAGGAAACAGCCATATCCCACATGTCACACAAGGAAGGAATTTGGCCCCCTAACGTCCTAGCAGTGCATGGGTGACTGGAATTTGAAGCATAAGTGTTTTTCAGCTCATTCCCATGAATTTCTTGGACACACCAAGAAGAAGAGAGATCACAGAAGAAATTATTTAGTTTTCTGCTTCAAATTTGGATTAAATTTAAGAATAACAGATGTGCATGTCATAGGAAATCACATGAGATAAATTTATTTTGCTTTAAAATATTAAAACTCTATGTATATGCCTTTTTATACAAAGTACTTGTAAGGAAATAGAAAATACCTTTCTGAATTTAATTTGGCTATTTTCTACACAGTTACATATTCAGGGCATATTCCTACAAAAACATAAATGCAGCATGTGTATGGATGAAGACTAATTCTGGTTATTTTTCACTAACAGCCAGGACTGAAAATTTTTATTGTAAGTCTCTTAATTCACCAGTAGTACATCTTCAGCATCATGAACTGTTCAGCTTTATGTCAAGGTTTTTTAATCTGGCACTGAAAAATCAGAATTTAGTTTCCCTGTTCTACCTCAATACTCCCAGAACAAAATAGCTAAGAAGTGTTTTCCTTAGACTAGTTAAATGATCTCATAGCCTCATAAATCTGAAAAAATATTGCTATAGAGTCAAATGCAACAGGGACTACCTTCATATCCTTGGTTAGTGAAAAGCCACAGCAACATGGATGAACTAGGAAAGGAGCTGCAATGCCTTTTCTGCTGGTCCAAGTGTGTTCTTTTATTTAATTCTTTTTTGCTGCATATTGGAGAGTCAGGAGCCTTGTTTGATGAATAGAGCATGTATTTTTAACCTAATGTTAAGATAGAGGAAGTAACAGCACTGCAGCCACAGCACACTAGGTGGAGATGAGGCTGCAAAGGATTCTGTGAGTAGCAATGTGGCTCTGTGACTCTTTTTCTTCTTGCTTGTTTTTGCAGATGAACAGAGAGATGTAGCATCTCCCTGTGGGTGGGTGATAAAATTTTTGTTGCTAAGTTTATATTAATTTTCAAGTAATGGCAGTGAAAAAAAAGTCTTACTTGATCTTTTCATCCTTTCTACTGCCATCAGTTCAGCTGCTTTTGTTCTGCTAAGCACAACTCTTTGGTGCTTTCCTGTGGAATAGCTGAATTATGAATGAGTACCTCTGGATGGGACATACAGTGCACCCTTCCTGCACTGTAGAGATGGCAATTGCCTAGAGATCTTACTTTTCAAAAACTAGACATTTCAACAGTGTCAAAACTGCAGATACTTGGAAGATGGAGCACTGATGGAACTGTTGAAGTTTAGCCATCATCATGTCCACCTGATCAGATTTCTCACCTGCATGTCTTTTTAAAGCAACAAAATTATTCTGAATGTACATGTACTAGCCTGCCAAATTGATATCTCTGTGCCCCAGAGAGTATTCTCATTAAAATACAAGTGCTGTTTTCTGAAAAATTAATTCAAAAGCAGTTGAAAAGCCAGAGGTTAATGTTGTCACTCCCTACATATCTTACTTTATCTGCTTAGAAAAAAGAAAATTTAGCTGTCACAGTTGAAATCAGTGTGCGTGTATGATTCATAGGAACAATTTTCCAGTTTTGGAGAAGTCTGAATGAAACCATTATTCTTACAAATAGATCTTGAATTAATAAACACAGCTGATATAGAGCAGCATTTAGTTGAAACAATTATCTCAATTACATCTCTTTTGTTTGAGAAAGTCAACAATGGCAAATTTTCTGACAGTTATTTGCAGCTGATTCTGATAAAAGATTAAAATTTTTTAAGCACATTGTTTCTGTTTATCAAATTTTGGGAAAAAAGACACATGAATGAGTGAAAGAGCAGTTTGTTTTCTCATAAAAGATAGGCAGTAAATAACACTAATGTATTGCTTAAAAGGGGTTGGAGAGAAAGGTACTATGTCTCCATCTAGGAGAATACTGATGAGGCTTCATATGTCCACTTACCATTACTAGGTCTAGTAAGGGTTTTGGCAAATGTACCTTAAATGTGCTTTCAGTTATAATGCCTAAAGTCTTTGAATGTGAAGGTCTTTATTGCATTACAGCTGTGGTTGTGTACAAAACCAATGCCATGGATGTTGAACTGTACGTATTTATCGTGTAAAATGGATAGCTGGTATGCAATATGTAATTAGTTTGTGAGGAGGACAGCAATTCCAGCTTTAGTGAGCTCTTTGCAGAATGTTATCTCAATCCATAAATTTTGTGCAGTTATTTTACAACGGCCCAAGGGCATTTGAAGGTAGAAATCTTTACCATTAACTAAGTATGTTTCAGTTATTATCACCCAGAGGAGCTGGCTAGGTGGTTAGAATAATTAATTCAATTTGTTTAATATGTCCTTAGAATTTTAAATTGCTCAGATGAATTGAACTACATTATTATATAAAGTCCTTTCAGAAACAAGCTTTAAAAAACAGACCCTGCTGAGACCCCGGAGCAGTTTTCAGACAGGTAGTAATTTTCCCAGATGTGAACTGAGTTAAATGTTATACTTCTTTCTATTTATATACAGTTTGTTCTCTGTTGTAACTTGCTGTTCTGTGCTTCATTGGGGTATAGAAGGATGATGCACTGAAAGAAATGAGGTCAGCTTCTTATAGTGCTGCACCACTGAGCTCCGTGTGGACTTCTAATTACTCATGTTTGCTCTTCCCTGCAGGTTTGTGATGTCTAATGGGGCAGCAGAGGATTTGTCAATTTGTTGAGTTACTTCATACTCTGCCCACAGTGTGCTAACCTTTATATGGTAAAACTGGACAGCAGGAAGATTCAGAAGCACATGAATATGAAAGAAAACACCTAAACAACAAGGCACGTCAAAACTTGTATCAAGTCACAATAACATTGTGCACAATAGCAATAGTCACAGTAGCAGGCATTGATAACTATCAGCATATATGGATAGGTAGCTAAATCACACGCCCGTAGTCACAGGGGTACTGATAACTACTCAGTTAAAAAGCTAGTGCTTTTGCTGGGAAAACTCAATCCTCCCCTTTGGCATCAGACAGATACCTGTGTGAGCTCCAATGATCTGGCACCAAAAGTCGAGGCAAAATACGTCTGCATAGACCCTTCACACATCTGGTTTGCCTACCATGGGCTGCAGACTGAGGAATAGCCTGAAGTGCTGTTTGCTGGAACAGCACCAACCTTCCAGAACTGAGCAGGACAGAATGTAGAGAGAAGATTATGGCAGATGCAAGCCTTTTAACAACAGGACAGACGCTCCAGCAGAAAAATACTTGCTGAGAAATTACAGATCTTACATTAACATCTTACATCTGCAGGGATTGCCTGTGTTGGACTCATAGTGGTGATCTCTTGGAGGACCAAATAGAAATTGACCTTATGCCAAGGGAGACATATGCTCAGCTGTGGGACAGCACAGCCTCTGTGACTGTCTGCAGCAGTAGAGACTCTCACAGTGTTGAGTGTGCAGCTGAACACTGTTTAAAAACCTCCTGTGCTTCCTGCCTTCCTGCATATAGGAACTCATACAGGTAATGCATTAGCATTCTTCACAGAATGGTGCTGGGCCTGACCCAGCCTGGTGCTGAGTGAAATCAGAATTCTTGCTTAGCATCTGGAGAGGATTATGATTACTATCAACATTATATAAGGAAGTCTCCTTTTGCTGGCAGATGCTGTCAAAAACATTGATTGGTCCAGTGGAGTTAATAGCAAATACAGTTCCTAGATATTTTAAGTAGGAACTTTTCTTTTAGTCCTGGCCTGTTCTCCCCCTTTTCTCAATTCAGTTGAAAATCATTCAGGTGAAATCAATTGCAGCTATGCTACAATGCCTTACCCTACATAAAGCTTAACCATACCTCTGTAGTTTTCTCTTTACAAGCAGAATGGGCTTTCAGACTGTGAAATCCGTGAGGATGTGAAAGAGCATTAAAATCCTCACCATAGGGAAATCATTAACCATTACTACCTGGGCAGCTAGGTCAGTGAAGATAACCATAAGCCTTTCTCAAAGATAAACCAGTTAGCTACACTGAAACCATTGGATTATTCTCAGCAGATACACATGATGACCCCCAAACCAAGAAGACTTCACTATCTATGCCTCGTGTCTAATAACAAATCCCTTTTACATCATTCTGCCAAAAACATCAAAATGAAATAAAGGATTTAAATATAAATATTCTTGGAAGAAATTATCTGGAACAGGGCCTTCACCTTTCTTTGCACTTCACCTTCTCAGGAGTTTGTTTCATCAAAGAAAACTGGTGGAGACTGTATTTTCTGCCCCAGCTGTGCCATCTCTGGTTTGACCAGTGCTGAAACCAAGGCACCTGCCATGCCCAGTCCTTTTGCCTTGGGGGAGTTTGCTGTGAGGGCCTGCAGCTGGTATTTAAGGACGTGGGAAAATCCCTGTCCCTTAGGCAATTACCCATCACATTCTTCCCATCCCAAGTACAGTCTACCACACAAAGAGGTTACCTGGACAATCTCTAGCTAAGGAACAATGATTGCCAGTCATAATTCAATTCCCATGTCTCCTTACCCTCACTGAGGTAAGTAGTCCTCACACCTAACCAGCTGATAGAAGACAGGCAGAATACTCAATATGTGTGGTGACTATGGACTCAGTGTCAGACCTGCTTGCTTTAGGCAAAGTAGCCCCAGGAGCCCTGTTGTGGGTTGATACTGGCTGGATGCCAGATGTCCACCAAAGCCACTCTGTCTCTCCCCTCCTCAGCTGGAGAGAAAATACAATTAAAAGCCAGTTGAAATAAGGACAGGGAGAGATCACTGACTGATTACTGTTGTGGGCAAACAGATCCAGCTTCAGGAAATTAGTTGAGTTTATTACCAATCAAAATCAAAACAGGATTGTAAAAAGTAAAACAAATCCTAAAAACTCCTTCCCCTCTCTCGTCCTTCAATTGAGCCTTCCCAGGCTCAATTTTATTACAGATTCTCTACTTCCTCCCCATCAGTAGTGCAGGGAGACAGGGAATTTTTGCTGTGGTCAGTTCATCACGTGTTGCTTCTGCTGCTGTTTAAGGAGAGGAGTCTTTCCCCTCCTTAAACACTCCCTCAGTGTGGAATCCCTCCCACAGGAGACAGTGCTGCATGAACTTCGCACTCTCAGTCCATCCTTTCAGCTGCAGTTCTTTATAAACTGCTCCAGCATTAGTCACTTTCCACAGAGTGCAGTCTTTCAGGAACAGGTTTCTCCAGCATGGGTTCCAGAGGTCACAAGTCCTGTCAGCAAACCTGCTCTAGCATGGGCTTCTCTCTCCACAGGGCCATAGATAAAGTGGGCTTTCCATGGAATCACAGCCATCTTTTGGGCATCTGCCTGCTCCTGCACCCTCAGTTGGCTGAAAGTGGATTTCTGCTTCAACATGAACCTCCATGAACTGCAGGGACAGAGCTGCTTCATAGCTGCAGGGGAATCTCACATCCTGTGGTTGGAGCACCTCCTTCTGTGCTGACCTTGGAGTCTGCAGGGCTGTTTCTCTCTTCCGTGGCTGCAATTACTTCTGTGCAAGAGCTATTTTTTTCTTCTTTACCTTCTTTCTTTCTTCTTTTCCACCTCTATTACAGAGGTGTTACTGCCATTGCTGATGGGCTCAGCCTTGCTCAGCAATGGGTCCATCTCGGAGCTGGCTGACATGGGCTCTGCTGGACATGGGGGAAGCTTCCAGCAACTTCTCACAGAACCCACCCCTGTAGCCTCCTGCTACCAAAACCTTGCTGCACAAACCCAATACAAACCATACAGAACTGAGGAATCACTAGCAAAGACTTTAAGTCTATCAAATTAGGAGAAAAAGTTGCCACTTCTGAGGGGTTACAAGCAAAGGAAACACCTGAGTTAAAAGGGAAGACAAGGCAGGAAATGTCTTGGAGCTAGCCTCATCTCACACCAAACTAACATCAATGCTAAACATAGAAAGATATATTGTGAAATATATATATTTCACAACTAAAGTTGTGAAAATGAATGTGAAATGGAACTAAAACAGAGTAGGAATGTGTTGCATCAAGAAATATGCCAACCTACTTTTTGTTTGGAAATAATTTATTTCCATGACACATTAAATAAAGGAAATCCATCTAGACTATTTTATGCATGTAATATCTCCAGTAATAACTGGAGATGTGAAGAACTGATTAGAAATTGTGAGGTGTGAAAAGAATGGGATAGAACTATCTGAGAGAAGAGCAGCAGTTGTGAACTGATATATATATGGCATACATGGTTTCTCAATAGTGAAAGTGCTATGTTTGTCCCAGAGGCAGGTGCTGGCTTTGAGCAGCAGCAGTATCCCCACCACTCCAGCCCACCTTGAGTGCACTCAGCAGGGCTGTGAGGGCGCAGTGTGGCACTGCAGTCTTCGGGCACTGTTGTGCAAAAGGAACAGTGTTTCATGGCAGTGAAATGGCAAGGAGTCACTGCTAAGGGGTGGGTTTGGCTTCCAGACCTTTACTGCTAACAGTGTCCTAGAAAAGGGGAGCAATCAGCTTTGGTTTTTTAGTACCTCTGCCACCCCCTCAGATTTGCAATGCAGTCTGGGGTAAGGGCACTGCTTTCCCTAGAGCCCTCTGCTTTTAATGGCTCACAGTGAACACCATGTAAGTGTTTTGGTCTTGGCTGATAGAGCTGTTTTGGCAGCCACTGAACTGGAGATGGGCTGTAAGCAAAGTGCCTGCTCCACATCCAGTTACAAAAGTGCACTGTATTTGATAAAGCCTATCAGTATGCCCCTCTCTTCAAAGAAAAGGTGAAAAGAATCCATCTCTTCTAAGGAGATTGTGAGCTGGCAGCATAATGACCTCCATTTATTTCTGGGCTTCTTAGCACTGCATCTCAGGGGATACAATTCAGATTTGTATGATTCTCAGCTTGCTCATAGGGATGAAATCCAATCGACAAATGAGATGGATGGAGTATTATCCTGTACTGAACATTAAAGGCTACCCTCCTCATGAAACAGGTACTTACTGAATAAAGAATGCTTGTGTGAGACACACAATTCTTAAATGTCAATTTTTTTTTTAATGGCAAGTGTAACTCCACCTTCACATTTGAATAATGGTTTTCCTTTGGGAACAGTGTTTTTAGACATGAAAAAAGTTACGTATTGCATTTTATAAACTTTTAAAAAGAAATAAATATTAAAAAATGCTAGAAGTTTAGCATGTTGATTTATTGTGCATTGGATTAATTATTGTACATTGATTATTTTGATGGAAATAATGCAAATTAATAATTTTCTTACATTTTTCTTGTACAATTGAACATTCCAGTTGTGGGCATGTCGCCATCATTGACTATCTGACTATTTTCTGCCCAATTTGCAATGTACCATAGCCCACAAGCATATATATACATGCATATATACACAAGGTGCATCAGTTCTTTTGACATAATGAAATTGTATCATTATTCATTTCTCAAGTTAAACAATCATATTTGCCTTTTAGTTGGACTGATGTGTGCTTTTGAACATAACAACAGTTTTCACTTTGCCTTGCTAGTCAGCACTTCACATATATTACTTCAAAAAGCTATTTGAAACAAATACTTTAGCATTGCTTTTGTTCCTGAGTGTCATCACACCAGGACTGAGTCTCTAGCCTTTTGGAAGCCAGCTTGTCCACCCCAGATGTTACATGCCATCCTCTTTTTTCTGCCTGTCCCAAAAAGTGCTATGCTAGGCCTGGAGGACAGGAGAAACCGCAAGAGTGTTGGAAGAACACTCTCAGATGGCCTCTCTGTCAGCCTTCACTTTTACTTTCAGTGGAACTGCTGTGGCTTCTCCTGGATCCTCTGCCAGGAATCTTTGTAACTTAACTGTGGAGCTCTTCATGTTCCTGGAAGTATCCTGCCATGTCTTGGACACTCTGGAACTTCACAAAAGAAGAGGTATTTCTACCCATAAGAAAGAGAATGCTTAGAGGTAAGTGTCTGATTTTAAGATGCTTTAAAATGGCTTAATAGGAATGACAGCTCTTCATCACCCTGGAAGTCAGCAAAGATGTTTCTTGGGCAAATACTGCCATGGTTTAATTAATTTTTTAAAAGCTTTATTTGTCTCTTCACTAATGTCAAATGAGGAAAAATAGAAAGGCTAAACAAAGTTAATAGCAGTTATTCCCCACCTCCCCACCCCCATTACTGCCACATCATAAAGGAATAATCCAATTTATATTTTCCAGGGTACGTGACTCAGTCAAAGCCAGCAGATTGTCAGGCTTTTGTAGCCATGTCCTGCTCCCTTAGTAGAAATGAAAAGACGTAATGCCATTAAGGATGTTTCTGTGTGAGTTTATTTCAATGGGTTTTGCAGCTGCCAATGATGATGAATTAAAATATTTACCAGAAAACAGCAGGAGAAATGGGAAAGGTACATGCTGAGGAGGATTGTGGGGAAGTCTCCCTAGGTTCTGGAGATCAGCATTCCTTCTGGATTCCCAAGAAGCTCTGAGGCAGGGCTGTATGCACCCCTGACCAAAGAAAGGAACACCAAAGGGGCTTTCCAAATGCCTGTCTAAAACCTGTAAAATCTGTCACCATAAATAGCTGGGACTGATCTCCCAGCTTCAGCCCATCACCAATGAGTGTGTGCAAGCATGGATGAGTTTGTTTTCTGCAATTACTTAAATCTACAATACTAATTTTGGTCTCTGTCCCAGCACTGCCTATCCTCCAGAGGAGAGTACTGTGAATTCTTTCTTGGAGCATATTAGTAGGTGTTGGAACCTTATGGAAACAAATTAAACATTCCTAAAGGTTCCTTCTGGGTATGAAATGGAACTGTTCCCCGGAGTAGAATCAAAAGCTGAGCAAGCCTAGAGAAAACAAACCTTACAAAAACCTAAACCTTTGAGGAAAAGCTAGATTGGCAATTATTTTCTAATGGAAGACAGATATTAGAAGTGGGTGAATTTGCTTGCATTTAATTTATTTTAAATATGAAACAGATTTTAGTTCTGCCAAATTTTATATTTTCATACATGTCTTTTACCCTTTGAAAATATTTTAAGAATGTTTAGCCAAAATGAATTTATGTCAAATTCACTTGAAAAATTAATTTTAATAATCCAGCTCACTTGAAAATTCAAATTATTCCATTTAAAAAACTCCAAACTTATATAAATATGAAAGCCTGAATTACCTTGAAATTCATTGCTATTATGTAACAAGCATATTGTACTGTATGCTTTCTTCAGAAATCTGTCTTTTTCTGAAAGGAAAAAGAGGTCATCTGAAAAATTTTGTCCAATAACGTATGCCTATGTTGGTTATGATGGAATCTCCAAGCTGCATAGGAGATGTGGTCTCTCCACATATTACAGTTTTTAAAAAATTCCACCTGCAAAACAGACATGGCTGGGAGAAAGGCAGACCTCCCAGCAGGCAGGAGGAGGCGTGGGAGCAGCATGTGTGGGGGAAGCACTGCAGGCATTGTTTTCCTGGGTGCCAGAAATCCCCATTCTGCCTTCAGCTAATACCAGAAGGCAACATGCAGCAGCAGAAGGGAGGCTTATCATTAACTCTGTCTTTCCTGGACGTAAAAAAGCAAATATTCATGTGGTGCTTGTGCCTATAGGAGATGCATAGTCTTCCTGAAACTTCAGGAGCTTTCTAGGATGGAACATCTTCAGTGTTGACTGACTTAGTAAGAGAAGTTGCTGCAAGATTGGATCTGCCGTAGGCTGGGCATCAGAGAGCAGCTTGAGGCCTCTCAGCTAGCTACAGTGTGATAAAACTTTTATCCTCTTTTAAGCACAGTGAACTCGCTCATGATTACCTAAAGTGTGGGCTCACACTCCCAGCCGTTACAGCGCTGCTGGGGATTTGTGAATTGCCCTAGTAAGGCAGATTAGTGGCTGAAGCAATTGGTCTCTTCACCTGTGATCAGACTTCAGTGGATGGGAAACTGCAGAGAATCTCCCTCTTCAACGTCAGTCCCATTTTCCCCTTGTGCTGGCAAATATGCTTGTTAGGAGGTTGGAAGATAAGGGTTATGTGTGAAAGCACATGTCCAGGGTTTATCTCACACCCACAGCTGACTGCTTTCTGTAGACCCACCATGATGAGCATGTTAGTGAAGGCCACAGGAAAGATTCAGCCTCAGGACATCTGCCTGTGCACTGCTTGCCAAAAACTGCATAAAACTCTGCTGTTGGTGCTCTCCATACCTTATAATGTTTATCACAAAGCCAGGCTGTTTGAGCATGATGTAGGGTACGGAGCTGGAGTTAATCCTCCTGTGCACTCTAAGTGTGCTGAGCCATCCCATAGCACATGATCATAGGCCGATTTTACAGTATTCAAAAATTTTCTCGTGTCCCAATTGATCACTGTGACCTAAATGAAATTAAAAAGGAAACATCCTCATCTATTATGCAGAAACTCTTCTAGAAAGAGAGCTATGCAAATTTAAGGGATTGGGATGGCCAAAATCCCCATTAATTTTTGGTCTGACCTTTTTGATGCTGGCCTCATCAGTGTATTTAAAACAACTGAGAAACTGAGGCTGCAAACCAACCTCAATAGCACACAGGGAGAAGGGAAAACGGCTCTTATCTTTTGATGTACTGGGCGCTGCTACAGAGCTGTCCTGTTTTCAGCATTCTGGACTGGCTCAGGGGGTCATTTCATTAGGTGCTGTCAGTGTTTCAGGACCTCAATAAATGGACCCTTAACTCAGGAGCTGATCTTGTGGAAGCAAGAAAAAAAAAGATAAAATAGTAGTAGTAGTAATAATAATAATAATAATAATAATAATAATAATAATAATAATAATAATAATAATAATAATAATAAACAACAACAATTGTTGCTGTTGCTTTGTTGTTATTGCTGTAGTTATTGTTATTGTAACTATGCTAAAGTGTTAATTTTAAGGATAAAATTTTGGAGATGTGGAGAGGGTGATTACTTTGATGTGGTTTTTGCTAAAGAGGGATTTATTGCTAAGGTATGTACAGAATCTGCAAAACCTCAGTAAAACTGATGCTGACCACTTCATCTAGGACTGGCAAATCCTTGTTCTTCTTTATATAGGTTTTAAATGTAAGCCAGGGTTTATGGATTTCCTCTGTGTGCTTATGTAAGTACTTTTTCTTTTCTGCACCATAAAAAAAAGTCAGAAAAACTTGTTCTTCTAAGCTAGTCCTTCCTTCAGGGAATCACAGATTTTTCCATTAGAGAAAAAGCCCTGCAAGGAAAACTTTGAAGGAAGAATGCCTTCTCACTCTGATGGCAGCACTTAGAAGTGGCAAATGACCTGAAACTGTGGGGCAGAAGGGAGCCGTGATTAAAATAGTTCCTTACCCACTCATTCCCCCCTTCCCAGCTAGATCACCCATAGCAGAGGAAATCAAGGGCATCCATGAGAAAGGGAGGAGGAAAAGTCTTCATCACTGAAATTCTTACTGCGCCTCCCATCTCCTCCTGAGGACTTACAGCCTTCCTATTTCTTGCTGAAGCTGATTGCAAAGAGTTAAACTGTTTCCATATGTCCAGTTGCAGAGTTTGTAGCCATTGGCAGCCCCCGCTGCCCCAGCTGCAGCTGCTCCCTGTGTGTTCCCGGGGCGTGCGCCGTGCACGCGTGTGCAAGCGCCCACACCCACGTGCGCACACACGTGTGCTCTGACCTCTGGGCCAGGGCCCCACCGTGATGCTGAACCCATCTGTCCTTCTTGGGGAAGATACTAATTCAGAATAATTTCTTCCCCCTCCTCTCTTGCACTCAGAGCTGACCATGGTTCATGTTAAACAATATACAACTGAGAAGAATGCAAATAAACTTAAGTCCGTGCAGCCCAGCAATGCAGCTAGCCGCCCACTTGTGAGATACTAAACTGGTGTACACATGATACACAAAGAGCGCTGGCTAGTTTCACCAATCCCTTCAGACAAAAAGAAAAAAAAAAAAAGAAAAGACCTGATCCTTGTCTTTATATCAGTGAGGTTGGAGTTCTTGCTAATAAAGGAGCTTTTCCCATGATGCAGTGTGATAAGGATTGGCCTACATGTAGCCCAGCAAGCCACTGCTGATGTTTTCTTGATTAGGTGTCTTATCTTCAATTGAGCTGCATCTGATGAAGGTTGCTGACAGCATAATGGCAGGGAAAGCATCGGACAGCTCCATAAAATGGCAGCTTTGCTATGACATGTCAGCCAGGACCTGGTGGATGGTAAGTTGGTGTGATAACTCTTTTTTCCTCTCCCTGGAAGCATTTTTTTTTCTTTTCTGAACTCCTCCTTCACTGCTGCAATGCACGTGCTGCAAAGTTCAGAGCGCACAGTTTGCGGCTCCAGCTCAGTGACTCTTCAGAGCTCCTAACATCACAGTGAGATAGATAGGGTTTCTCTGCTGCTGTAGGGGCATGGGCCTTCTCATTAAAACAGCAGCAAGTACAGCATGGGATTTTTCTTTTACTTTCTCCATTTTATTTCTCCTCCTGCTCAGCTCTCTCTCCTCTTTTTTTTTTCTTTTTCCTTTTTTTTTATTCCCCCCCACCCTTGCACCCTGTGAAATGCAAATTTTTCAGTTTGCCAAGCTACTTGGTATGAGAACGTGGAGCTGGAAGCAGTCACGGTAAAAAGAAGCAGCCTTGTCATCATGCTCTTGGCTAATTGTTCTTGAGTTGGTCTTAAAAATAGAGCAATCTGCCTCTTTATTCTGTTTCCTCTGAATAATTATTTAGAAAGTGTATTGTATCATGTTGTGAGCAGCCTCCTAATCACTACGCGATTGTCCCCCACGCTTCTCTTTAATTTGGAGTCCTCCTCCCTACCAATGAATGCAGTAACTGGAGCAACTACTGATTAATATGCTGCTTGTCATAATTAAATTTAGTTAATGAGGATATGCATATTCAGTCCATTTTTTCTTTGTTTGGATGAGCATGGCTTTTTTGTTCATATTTATACAGCTGCAAATGAAAGCGGAGAGCTGGAAAAAAAGCAAATCATACTGAGCTCAGGGAAGGGTGGACCCTGAGAGACAACTTTTTTAATGTTACCAGGCAAAGGAGCCCAAAACTTTACTTAATCAAAACAGTGGGACTAGGAGAAAGTATTTTGGGAATGAAAAGCTTTTCTCCTCAGCAGAACTACATTTTCTCCACATATGGATTTTTTCACTTGTGGACAATAATCTCTTGTATGCAATAGCCATGCCATGAAACGGACATTCGGCTGGCTTGCATTCCATTATGAATATTAATTTCATTCTTGGGTTGCTTTGTCTGGTGGCATATTTTTATCCTTTTCATTCCTTCATTGATTGCCTTTGCTTGTTTGTCGGGATGATTATAATGCTTACTGCATGCACTGCGTTTTTACAATTAGTACAGTGCTGGGACAATAGGCACTTTATTCTTGGGCAGTGGGTCTGGGGAGCGCCAGTGGAGAGCACATCCCAGTGCCTGGACAGAAGGCAGGTTTCTGATTATAACTGCCTTCCTACACTGCTTTGCAAGGACGTCGTTATCTTTCCAAAGGTGGATGTTGATACATGCCTTCAGTGAGGGTATCAAACCTGAAGGGAGTATTTAATTTAAATTATGCTTATTACTTGTGATTGTTTCTGTAGTTTCTGAGTACAGAGAAGAAGAATTATTCTGTCTTTGCTGCTTGTTGAACTGCTAGTGTAACTTTAAAAAGAACAGTAGAATGTAGGTGATAAAAAGCTGTTTTGCTAACCTGCTATTTTGCTGGGTGTTACACTGTTTAGTATCATCTTTCAATTCAGGTTTAGATCTTTAAACAGATTTTCTTCTTGTAATTTTGTACATTATTGAGTAGAGCTGTTAAAGTGACTGACAGTTGTTTAGACATAGATATTATGAAATGTTTGCATAGTGTATTTCCTTAATATTTTGTGTATGAGGGCTTGGTTTTAAAGGATCACATCTTAAGTTTAATATAGTGTTCACTAAGGATGCCTTTCAGTGAGATGGCATTGCTTCCAAAGGGAAAAGAAAATCAATACTTTCACTGCAGTATTTTATCCTGAATGGTAATCTGTAAAATTCATGTTATATAAATGTTCACTGTCATAAGTGTGTAATTCATGCACACTTTGGAAAGAGAGTTTAAGAATTGTTCTGTATTGGTAAAAATCCAATGATACTTTAGCTCTGCATTCAATTTTGCATCGTATTTCTAATGTACAAATTTGCAGCTAAGATCTAAGGTAAACCCGTGTGTGCGCTACTAATACAAATTTTTTTCTCTCAGAAAAGAAAAACCTCATGCTGCAATGCCTTAGTGTGCAAAATATTATCACAGAGTTTATTGTGTAATTATTTACAGTACATTCCTATCCAAAATATGTAGCGTAGTAAAACATTAAGACTTCTGAGTGAAAAAACAAGGAAGACAGACGTTATCTTTCTGCTTCTGCTTTTCTTGAATGATTGTAAACACAGAATTGTAAATGCCTATGGCAAACAGGAAATATTGTATAAGATAGTTATTCATAGTTATAAAAAAGTATATTAACAAATGTTATTATGGCAGGCATCATTATAAACGTAGTGGGATTTTATTATACATAGGCTGTCTATAACTATTTTGCAGCATGTAAATATTAATATAAAATTCCATTTGAATAAACCTAGAATATTGGCTTTGGATAACTTTAAAGTAATTACATTGAACTAGTCTCATCAAGAAAGACAACATTCTGTCTTGCTCTTTAAACTAAGTGGAATGACTGTTAAGTTTTCAGGGTGCTTTTTGTTTCCTATCTTGCTGTTTGTTTCCTTCATATTCTTTTATTTGGCTACAATAAAAACATGTGGTTTGTCCGGGAACAACCAAACAAACATAAATGATACGCTCTCCATCTGGGTTCTCCTGAACACAGACATACTTACTAAAACACAAGAGGGCAAAAGTTTTACTGAGAATGTAATAAACAACCAAATGCAAACAAAGGTAACTTTTAATATACTAAATAGCTGAATATATAGAAATCTGTTAACCGTTTATCCCTTTCTTTTGTAATTGTGTAAATATGAACATCTTGGTTGTGCATCATATTTTTACATTAAAATTTGTGATGAGGGAAAGGATATGAAGAGACAGAACCTGTCTCTCTAAAGTGCTGTTCAGTACAGTTAGGAAATAATCTAGAAAATGTTTCTGCTGTAAAATCTCCACTTAAAAAGTGAGGAAGAATGTTAATGTGGGTGATTGAGTGAATGATATCCATGGAAAAAGTAGATATTTTTTCATTGTCCCTTCATTAATGACAAATGGCTAATTTGGGATTATAGTCATAATCAGGTTTTGTGATTGAATTCACAAATTTAATAGTTCATCGCTTTACAGGTCACAAAATTAAAATCTAAGTAGCTATTTACATAACTTTATGGCATTGCTAATAGGCTGTTGGGTTTTTCTTGTGGGAAAAGATTCCAAATACTTACATCTAACATTTCTCTTGAAAGCTATTTTGTTAAATCTGTGCCTAAGTCTGAATTGATGTCTCTGGTTTGCAGATCATTTTCATGTAATTGTATAGGGGGAAAGAACATATTCTAAAGAAAAATCTCTTCTTCCCAATATCAAAATCCTATTTTTGTGCACAAATTTACATGCCTCTGCAGCAGAGATAATGAAAAACTGTCTTTTCAAATTCTTGGGGAAAAAGTATTGAAATCATAGATTTTATTAAGAACAAACCAGAGACAATGAAGAACTTCTGATCTATTGTAAATACTGCACATTTTGTTAAGCTTAATGGCAGCTCTGATGATCAAAGACATCATAACAAAATTTTGGATTAAAAAATCTGTCAATGCAAAGTTTACCATGTTGTATTAAGGCATATTAATAGGGCAAATAATCCCAAGTGGAGGTTAAAATAATAACAATTTAGATGCTGTATTTCAGCATTAAAAAGAATTATTTCAATCCTAAATTTATTAGTAAATCCAGGTTTTAATGTACTTTTTGGTTTAATACAAATGTTAATCACATTCCAGGGGAGTTGCAGTATGTCAATATTTTGCAGCAGCACATCTGTGCAGTTTTCTAATTTGGATTAAAATTATATTTATAACACAACAACTCCATCAGTTGTTCAGAGGTACAGCTTGTTAATGAACCCTTTGTTCTCAATAATGACTTTTAATTAAATGATTTAGAAACAAATGGCAGTATAACTGTGGACATATTGAATGTGCTGTGCTTATTTGTGGACCTAGAACATCAGATCTTAATTCTATAAGTTTCAGGGGGAGGAGTGGGCAGAAGGATATAAGGTTTTATCCATAAACGGTTGTTCAGTTTTCTTTACATGAAAGTGGCAACATGATATACGACGTACTGTAAGATCATTTACTGACTATCTAATGGTTATTCTGAATGATGAGCCACAAGATATCTTTTTGAAAATGTGTTTGTTAGGCTTATGAGACACTATTAATATACACTTTTTAGTTCTCGTTCAGAACCATTGCATTTCTGTCTATAAAAAATATTTGGCTCAGATACTCTGTATAATTGGACAACTCAGAATAAATTTGTTTAAAACCAGAAAGGTCTGTATGGACAACTGTAAATACTGAATGCCTGTTCATCTCTATTGTTTAATGTTTTTTATTATGGAATGGGTGAATAATCTTCCTTCATCAAAAAAATCCCAAACTACACAGTAGCAGTGCACATACATTACACACCTACTAACACCATGTGCTAATGTAGAATTAAGGTGGTTTTAATCACTTTCAATACTCCTTCATGTCTGATTTAAAAAAAATGTGTCCCAAGAAAAACATATTTGTACTTACTGTCAAGTACATATTTCTCTAACACCTCTCTGTCTTCAGACATGTTATGACTGTGTTTCCAGTTAGATTTGCTGCTGTGGGGTGTTTAGCAGTAGCAGCACCTTCTCAGCAAAGTTACTTTTTCTGCTCTGGGAGTCTGATAGTGCCTCAGGTTTTTGGCTCCCTCTGTCAATGTTGAGAGTTTTCTTATGGTGAAAACTGTACATCAGCAGTACTATGTGTGAACGTGTCCTTGTGACTTTGGATCTAAACTTGTGTGCCCAGCGCTGGCTCAAGGCACCATCCAGAGTTCATTAATATCAGGAAAAAGCAGCTATGTAATTCTAAAGCATCTCTCTACAGTGAGTAAAATGCAATTGTACTTTCAATAATGTGCTTGACATTTACACAACTGTAGTATTCAAGATGTAATTAACATTGGTGTTTTGTGTACCTATTCAATCATGGCTTTCCATTGTAACTTCTCTGAACATGTATTATAGCTGAGGAAATGTGTGCTCCAACTAGGCTATGGCACCTTGCCTGAATCTTCTGTAGGGCCTGCAGAAATTCTGTGCAACTCATAATAAAGTTCCTTTTTCTGTTCTGAAGTTATCACTTGATTCTTTCACTTTCTTTTTTCCCCCTTTATTTGATTTCTTTGCTCTATTAAAAAAATATTTGTGAAAAAAGGTTGTTTTCTAGATGGAATTTATGGCCTCCAATGTTACTTGATGGTGATTGAATCCAAAAAATGAAGAAATAAAGCTAATTTTTCTATGCTTTGATACTAATAGACTGAAAATTCTGTCAAAACACATTTACTCTTTAAGATATATTTTCAGAATCCTAGTGTAAGACAATAGAATTGCAATCTTGAATGGAGCAAAAACCAGGAGAGGAATGGAAGAGCTAAATAAAAGACAGGTAAAGTTTTCTGCAAATTCTTTCCGCAATTTAATTTAGAAACAGAAGTTATTAATAGAAAAAAACTGACTAGGTCATTCCTTTATTAATTGGAAATAAGAGATGGCTAGGTTAGCTACACCTGGCATTGAGATTATAACATCAAGGCAAAGATATTTTGAAGAAGAAAGAGCTTCACTGAAAACAAATAAAATCAGTTCTTTCAAATCTTTAAGCCCAATAGGGTTAGAAACTAGCTTTGATTTTCTTTTCAAACTACTAATAGCAACATTAACACTTTGTGCTGTGATGCAGTGGTGCAATTAACTGTCTTAAAATTCTACTACTGTTGTTCAGAATTCAAAACAGAACAAAGCCACACCATCAATATTTTAACAGATCCTATACTTTACAATGTCATCAAAATGTTCCACTGAATGTTCAATGTAATCTAAAAGTTTCTCTGTCCTTGCAGTAGAATGTAGTGATAGATCTATGTTGTTAAACATAGGTTCAACGTCAAATGTCACGTCTCAGATTGTCATTGTGGAATGTCAGTTTCTCAAAGATATTCAGCACTAATGAAGAGATTTTCTATGTATCATCATTTTAAACGATGACTCACTTCTTAGGGAATATGGACCTTCCAGTGGAAGTGAACTTAATTCTTTGCAAGTCAAGGAAAGATTGTGCTTAGATTGGTTAGATTAGGTGTAAATTTTCCCGGTGCTCTAGAAAATGAGACAGAGGGGTTGTAATTTCTTCCATGTAATAAAGACTTCTGATTTATTCCATGTAATAAATGGACCAATGAAGTTATATGAGCTTTCGTTTAGGGCAAGAAATCTGTAAAATAAAGCTGTTACCAAAACCTATTATCTTGAGAATCATGAATGAAATGTAGGAGCTAAGTTCTCCTTAAAAACAAATTGAGGATCAAACTGAATTCTTTAATACTGTGTCTTTAAACTAAACCAGTTAAATACTTGAAATACTTCATCTTCCTATTATGACATGCCAGGTTGTCCCATTTAACCAGTTGTATTCCATTTGCTCTGGCTGACTCGTGTTTATTTACTCTAACTACCTTATACATGTTTTGAGAAACTCTGCTTTTATAACACCTTTAAAAATCACCTGTTAAAAGATATTAAACAAGATTCTTTCACCAAATAAATCAGACTGTGCTTGTTCCATGCATGAAGGCATCATTGTTCTACCTGACAGTAAAAGTTCATATAGTTTCAGAGACCACCGAGATTTGTTGCACTATCCTGAAAGTCTGATGGGGTTTTTTATCTCTCAGAACACCTTTGCAGACACACTGATGGTTCTTGAGCTGAGTTTACTGCCTCAGCATCCCAGCCACAGCACTGTTCCTGCATGAGTGTTTGTAAATCAAGGCTTTTTCAGTGGAATCCTTGAGGAAATGGTGGTTTGTTTCCTGCTGGCCATAATACTGCTGTGTTCTGTTATTACATCAGCCATTGCTTTCACAGAACTGTCATCTCTTTCGTTAGAGCAGCAATGTCATGCTAAGAAAGGAGAATATGGTCCACATAAGTCTGTATAAACATATTGTCACGTTTCTTAGCCTGCCAGTATTTTTGAGTGCACTTTCAGAGGCCCAGCATTAGGAGAAGGTATTAAATGGATCTGACCCAAAGGCTGCCATTTACGCACCCAACAACCATGGCAGAGGCAGCAGCAGCAGCACTGGCTTTCACTTTGCACCTGGGTTTGAATCTCGGCTCTGCGGGGTTATAACGCGGTCCTAAAGCCCAAGAGTTTCCCACACTTGGTACTGATAATTAGCAAGTTTGAGAGACAGGTTAGGACTCTTGGGGCAGAATCTCTGCTCGGTTAGCCATTTACTTAATTCATGTTAGTATTGAAGTCTTCACTAGTGATTTCAGCTCATTCCCACCAACAAGTTTTTCACTTTAATCTTGTTAATGATGTGTCTTGCTCCAACTTCATGCTGTGACTTCTCACAAAAATCTATTGTTTTCATTCTAATTAGTTACAAGCCTGGGAATTATTCCAGAGGAGAAAATGCTATGAGTTTCTTTTAAGCCTGAGACTACCTTAGATGAGGAGTAAATATCAGTGAAAGAAGGGAGTTCTTTTATTCTTTCTCAGGTAAAATTACACTCTGGTTAATGGTGCTGCCCAAATAAGGGGTGTAAGATCTTACTTTAGTACGTGCAATGTGAATTTTAATAGCAATGAAAGATAAGACTAAAAAGTCTTACCTGAAGTTAATATCATACAGTGATCTTGAGACTGTTTCATCCAGATGTATTCTTACATAGTGCTACTAGAATTATCTCAAGTTTTTTAATGGAAAAGTAATAGGGAAGAATATAATTAATTTTTAGTGTTCTTTCACAAATCAATAAGCAAACGGAGGTATCATTAACTGACAGAATGTCTGCACTTGATAGCATATAGATTATTCAGGTCCATTTAATTGCCTTATTGATGCCTTTTAGGACAGCAGAAATTGTAGAGGGCTTTAACTCTGAAAGATGTTTTTACTTCTTGGAGTGAATTATTTTACTTACATGCTGTACTTCCTGGTGCTTTTGATACTGTGTTTGCCAATCTCTACATCCCAACTGATGCTGATGTGTAACTAAAAGCTTCCTGGTATCTGATATGAAGGTTGTCTCCTCCTTGACTAATTTTAGTGACTATTTTAATTTTCTGTACACATTGTCAACAGCAAAATAATATCCATGCAGAAGTACAATATGTGACAAGCATGGAAGGGAAAACACTTGAATTGCCTGTTAGGCAATTTCTCAAGTAAAAGGCCTGATTTCATCTTGCTCCAATTTAAACTGCTGCATCTAACAAGACCCAGTGAAGACAGAATTGCAGCTTACCTGTTTCAGACTAGGTATCCTAATAAATAATTTTTCCAAAGCATTTTGGAAGTCACTTAGATTTTTTTCAATAAGATCTCAAACGAGTTTTCTAACACAATAGTGCAAATAACATTTGTTATACCATTTATATGCAGATATTTTTAGATTTGTTTCCTTTTGACAGCATATAACATCAGATCTAGAGTGGTATTTTTCTGCAGTAGTTTGCAACAAGAAACTTGACAAAGTACAGAAGAAAATCTTAAATGTGCATTTTGACTATAAATAGAAAATGTAATTTTCAGTTTAATTTACTCTTTACTTCACATGTTGTTGCTAAGCTTAATAAAGACTGACTAAATTGGCTATTTGAATGAAGTGAAAAGAAGGTTATGTTCTGGAGGATATTCAGGTAAGGTTTCTTAGTAAATTCCACAACACTGACAGTGCCTTTCAGTAAACATTTTAATACATCTGATGCTCTGTATAAGCCAGATGTGAGCTGTAATATTAAAAAGGCTTTGATAGGAGGAAAGAAGTTGTGCAGAATTATTTTGCTGCTGCTTTGTGTTGTCACCCAAGATATGGATGGTGATTTACCTGCCCCTTACTGCCCTGCATTCTACAGATTGATTACAATTAACTTGCTACTTGTATCTTGTAATCAGGAGGTCTTGATACACAATGATGAATGTGTCAGAGCCTTACCTTTCCTGTCTGTGTACTACATTTTTGCCAACAATAATGAGCTGTCACAGTGTGAGTTTTGGGGATGAGAGTAACACATGGAAGAATGAGTAAACCTGTACACCAGGAGCATAATTGAATCAAGCAGAACATGACAACGAGCATGCTACAGGAGTTTGACACGAAACAGGGACAGATGAGCAGGCTGCTAAATTGTGTACATGTACAGGGCTGAGCTTCATTGTTAGGCTTTAAAGACTGGCAGTCTTGGTGGTACCATGTTCATTACCACCCAGCTTTCCTGGTTGAGTTTCCCTGTGTGCACTGTTAACTCAGACAGGCACGAGCCCTGTGCTCTGTTTTCCACACATGATGCTTTTTGGTGGCACATTGTTTATATGTTAGAGCAGCAGGAATTGCGTCAGCACGGTATGGGAAACAGGCTTGAAGTGTAACAGCAAACAGGTATGACTATAAAGTACATAATCTGCTTCTGCAGGAAGAGAGGAGAAGCTGGGTGACTGATGGCTTTCTGAAAAAAAGCTGCTCAGGTTTCTCCTGCATTCCAGGCTGGAGTGAAAGAGAGAATTCAAGGTTAGCAGCGAGCCACAGAGTGCTGATTGCTTTGTAATGGAAAAAATTCAATTACGTGAAATATTAGACTCGTCTCTCTGTCTTAGCTCTCCTCAATCTATTTAGTCAGGAAAAAAAATGAAACTTCTCAACAGATGCCTGGCTGCCTGGGTACAGAGAGGAAAATCATAATTTGTCTGTAATCCCTAATGCAAACAGTTGTTCATTAAGAAACAAAACTAATGTAATCTTGATGATTTGCTTGGATTTCTACTCTATCATGGTGTTTTGTACAGCTGGCAGGCTAATGTAATTTTACTTAGGAACCCAAAGCAATCTGGTACTCAGACAACACCATGTAGATTTAGGGAAATTTGGGGCTCAGATTAGCATAATACTAACTAATCATGAATATCATTTGCATTAATTAGAGTATTGGGGAAAGATGTTTTTTAAATGGAAGAAAATTGAAAGAAAGATTAAGGGCAAGGGCTTACAAACCTAGTTTTGCTTTATGCAAGAATATAACAGATGATTTATGCTATAATGCCTAATATTTTAATGTGTAAGTATTAATTAGAGTATCAGCGAAAGATTGTTTCTAATTGGAAGAAAACTGAAAGAGAGATTAAGGGCAGAGTTTATGAATCTGCTTTTGCTTGATGATGCCAGTATGCAGCAGATGATTTCTCCTATAATGCCAAAGAGCTTAATCTGTAAAAGATAGGGTGACTAATACACTACACAGTAGAGACACTTCAAGGATTTTTTTTTTAAATTAGGCTTATTTCAAGCAAAAAGAGAACTAGATGACGCATGCTTACATCCATACTGTTACTAATAAACATAAACTAGTTGGGTAAGGAAAAAAAGAGTATTTGAAGGCATATGCTGTGAGTTAAAAGTAATTGATCCTCTGTGTTTTAGCATTTGGTACAGCTGTTTTCTTAATAATTGAAGTATGCCTAGGTTATATGAATGCTTTCTTTGAAAAAAAGAAAGAAAAGGTTGACTGTCTATACTTTAGACTATGTTAAAAATATACTTTAAAATGCTTTTTGTTTAAAGGTTATGATCCAGGTACACAACACTTCCTATATCGGAGTGGTCACTCAAATCTTTGTGAGAAGATATTATGGCTATTTTAAATACCAAATTATGAAAACTATTGCAAGGTATGCCTTTGCTTACAATTTTTTTTTCAGGAATTCCCTGTACTCTTATTATTATTATTGTTATTACTATTTGTTGCTGCAATGCAGCATTGTAGTATTCCTAGGGTATGCAATTTCTTCAGTAGCACCAAAGAGCTATTGGTTAGGCAGTGTAATTTCAAAGTAATGTCTAGTTAGAACTGAAATTAAAGTACAATAGATATTACAGGGTGTAGTACCAGATCTAATTTGGATGAATGTAGGGGTATTACACTGGGGCAGTGTTTTGTGTATACCTCTCATACATTGCCTGCTCTTACATGACCTATAATTATGACATCTCTTCGGTTGGAGACCTAATCCAAAATTTAAATCAGCCTTTCCTCTGGCAGATTTTTGAAAATATTTTCAGAATGGAGCCTGAACAGTTTCTCAGCAATATGAAACCTGTTCAGGCTCCATTCTGAAAACGTTTTTGTTTTGTCAAGGCTGCTGCTTCTCAAGCTTAAATAGCACGCACTGCTCTAGGTTAATTTTGCCTTCCAAGCAATGCCTTGTGAGGAGTTCCATGCCAGCCTACTTAATCAGTTGTAGATGTGTTTATAAGTGCTGCAGGGTGCTCAGACAATTAGTAGCTGGATATATTTTCATTTCATTTTCACACATTTTCATTTTCAAAGCCTATCTTGATGTTGCTAGTATTCAACTTTAAATTAATCTTTTGCGAGATGATCTGCCAGACTAGAGAAATTGGATGATGTCTGCTGAAAGTTAATACGTAAGTATTTCCCAAAAGCATAAATAAGTGAAGAAAGGAAAGTTATGTTAATAATGTCGTATAGAAGTAGGGGTCGTATTTGATAATCTCCCTGTTTCTGCAAACAGCCCAATGAGGAAAAATATTCAAGGAAATACCCTTTTCAACAGAAAGAAGGAAAAGAGACTGTCATTTAAGGGAAGGCATGATTGAATGCATCTCCTTTAGTCTCTGACTGTAAAGAGAAAATAGAATTCTGTCATCAAAACAAACCGAACAGGAATCCAGTTTTAAGTACACCTTTAGAATATTGGTCTAAGTAGTCACTATAGGAGAATCCACAATATGTATGGCAACACAATGTAAAAGGCTTTATACATAATCAAACCCTCTCTGAAAGAAAAGCAGGATAATTCATCATGTTGATGCCTGAGCTTTTTATGTACTCTTCATATATTTGTAGCTTTGTAGATTTCTAATACATGGCTGTAGCTCCCAATATTTTTCCTATATTTTCCCTTTTCCCCTATATTTTAGAATTAGAATTAATTAGCTGTCCTTCTAACATATTTGCTACATCCCTGAAATATTATTTAGTCTTATTTTCTTTTACCATGTATCCTAGAAATAATAAATATGGGGAAATATGGGGCTAAACTCAGGGCTGGGGGGGGGGGAAGTAGTTCAAATGGGTCAGAACTAAAATGGTGGGTTACTTAAGTAACTGCTGTTCTGATTGGACACGATTGTCAAATGTCCTACCTTTTTAAAACTTATAAAATTTTAGAAGTCCTGTATCACATGTGAATTTTGCCATATATGCACATGGAGGCCTCCAATTGAAGCCCTGCCATTATGTTACTTCCTATACTAATATTGTCTTGAAAATGTGTTATTTTGGTTCTAGATTTTGAAGACATCAATGTGATAACCTCTGTCTCTCATACTAGTATTTCTTAAACTAACTTATATGGAGCATATCCTTCTGCCAGTGTCGCAGTGTGTGGTACACATGCAGTCCATGGCTCAAGCACAAGAGCATGCCCCAAGAAATCTGGGTGCTGTTGCTGAATCTAAATTCATTAGCACTTCTGCTTTGTACTGAATGCTCCTGCCAGGCAGGAAAAGTGTCATAAAACATCTTTCCTTAACTGTTAGTAAATGCACACAGAACAGCAATTATGAAATCTTCCCTCCATAATGAAAAGCAACTTTATATATATATTAGTATATAAGTATGTTTATATATTTAAAGCAGCTAAGGAAGAATGGGCATAAGAACTCTGAGTTCTTGATGTACCTCAAAAAGTACAAGACAGGAATTTTGACTTAAGTAGAATTTAATGTCAGTGTTCTGTGGATGAATCTGCAAGTAAGGAGTGCCAGAATCCTTGATCCAAGTCTTGCACTGAATTGAAAGGTCATTTGTTCTGAAAAAGGGAAAGCTCCAAAAGCCTTCCAAGATGATGATCTTATCATATCTATATCCTTATCTTTGGTTTTTTCTGAGCTGAATATGTAGGAGACACAGGATAATATTGCAGCTAAAAATTATGAAATGCTTACTTTATAAAAAGGAGTAGGATGCGTATTTTGCAAGTATTTTTACACGTTTTGGACTTTAATTTGGTTTTCCTCTCTAAATTTCCCTCTAAATAAGGGGTCTTTTTCTCTAAATAAGCTTCAAGTACTTTCTACTTCAGATCAGTGAAAAATGTTTCTGTTTTTGTTTATGTAGTCATTAGGACTGAAAAGGGAAGGTGCAAGGCAGAGAGACAGAGAACATGGCTCCCAGATGGGCAGACAGTAACTTATGTTATGTAGCAGCATGTTGCTTTCATATCCAGGAAAATATAAGACAAGATTAAATTCCCTGCTCTGCCATACCTGAAATAAACAGATATAATGAATATAGTGAATATAGTATTATTCTTTTATTGCAAACATACAAATTGGAATCAGAGTCTCACTCCAAGAAATTTAACTAGAACAAAAAGTTAAATTTAGAGGATATACCTTTCATCTAAAGGAGAATGAAGGTGGTAAATTGGGTTTCCCACACTGATGATACACCCTAGACTGAGCTGCTTCTTTTCTTGACCACCCTTTCCCCATTTTTCTTATTTCATTAAACAAAATATTTGGCCTCTATTTTGGGTTAAGGTTTTATTTAAACTGTTAATTTTCTGTTGAAAGTTTTGATTTGGATTAATTGGCCTTTTTGAGAAAAATGCTGTTTCAATAAGAATTCCTAGACATCTCAAATCCATGCTTGGATGAGAAGTGCGTGAGATCTTTCATCACTGATTTAACATTTAAATGAGAAGTATTTATGGTATTAGGTTGCCAGCTTTCTTACCTTTAGAAGTGTCTCAGCCATTCATAGTCAGATCTAAAAGCATATTTGAAGTCATAGCACGTCTTTTAAGAAGTTGAATACTTTCTATCCTAGTGTCAAATAGTGGGTACCTAAGAGATGGGATCAGACAACGACAACAAAGCAACTTTTTAAAAAGCATTTTAGGAAATTATGGTTCTTCATCTGGAAGCTGAATCCTCACTTTTGGAGCAGAACTGGTTTCAATATATGTGCTTTTTGGCAGTACAGTATATTTTGTTGCTTTAACTCCAAGCCACTCTTGGAATTGAACAATAATACCTAGCATTTTGAACCAGGACTTAGTTCACTGTACTTAACATGCCGATATATTCTGGCCTCTTTGGAATGGTAATGGGCTTGGCTGCCTCAAAGTGTAAGTTTAATACAACCACTGCTTGAAACAGAGGTACTAAATCTTGTTTGAAACAACTGAGGTTAAAGAAATGTTTTGACAAAGGGATAATATTTATGACTTTACTTTCCAGAAGCTCTTAGGTTTGCTTATTTTATTCTTCAGATAGAATTGAAAATAATCCATATATCAACATGCAATTGTGAATGCCATGGTGATAGTCAAATAATAGCAATCATCACAGCTCCTACAACTTCACCTGATGATTTTTCTTGGAAACAGACTCAAAGATGCACAAAAATATTGATCTTGCTCATTCACAGCAGTGCACAGGGAGGGATTTACCTGGTGGAGACAGTTTGTGGTGGTGTAGACATCTGCATCTGAGCAAGTGCCATAGTCTCCCTCTATAGTTAAAAGCTGCTCAAACAGTGGAGTTTAGGGAGGGATTTCTGCCTTTAGCAGACATCTGAAGCAGGATAGCTAAATAGGTTATAGGTTAACTGGTTAAAGGTTTCTCCTTTCTTTCTGTTGAGTAACCAGAATTTTAGCTGTTGATTCATATAATTTTTGTTGCTATCTATAAAGAAATTGCGTGATAACTTCAGTAAAATGACTTCAGAAATCTCTGAGTCTCTTTAGACTAATGTCACTTTCCTCTGACTATTAATACATCCTTAAGAAAGGGACTTACTGATCTGTCTGCTGTAATTTATATGGGCATGGCACTGAGGAACACTTCTATAGGAATGAAATGATTTTGACTTCAGGAATGTTTTGGAAAGGGAGCAAGGGAGTTTTTGTCTGCATATCTTCTATAAAAGGTTCATGAATATTCCACGTTTCTATATATCTACATATATTTCTACATATCTTTGAACCTGAATGATACTCCTCAGTCATGTCCTGTGTTTGACTGCAGCTGTTTCTCTGCCTAACTCTGTTATACACGGTCCCATGCTGAGTTGAGCTATATGTGAGAAAGAGTACTTTGAAACAGCTAGTGCATTACAGACAGGCTTCAGGAATTCAGTTTTGCATGAAACTTGACACCTGCATGTAATGCAAGATTTTGAACTGCCTACAAGCCTGTTAACCCTCAACAAAAAAGGGACTGAAAGAATTCCTGTAGGGAAGACTGTTTTTCAGGAGTACTTCAGGAACTTACTTCTCTAATTAATCTGAAACTCAAACTAACAACCAGGTGAGTAGCAGCATATATTTCAAAGACAAATTCAGTTTGCTCTCCATTTCCACAAAGTTTCTAATCATAATGGCCAAGTTTATCCCCGCTCTAAAAACTTGTTAATGAAGACTATGTACTTATCTGTGCTTAGAATAAGATTAGAAGCTCTCCTTCTTCCGACTACTTATGAGTGAGGATGGGCAGTTGAACACATGCAATCACACTCACTGATGCAGAGAAGTGATTGTTTTATGAAAATGCTTCCAAGTTGGCAAACTTTTGTGTGTCCTATTAATTTGTTTTTGAGTGAAAACTGGTGCTTTGGTGTTTGGTGCACCCAGAGTCCCTACAAGTCCTGTTAGTATTATCCGTTGTTATTTAGTTATTTTTATTTTTAGCATGCACTCACAGCCAGAACTGTTCATAATCACCTCATGACTGGCACTAAGAAGGATTCTCCTTCCCCACCTCCCCCCCACCCCTTTTTTTATATCCGAACCCTGTAAGTCTGTTGGGAGAAAAGCAAGAGAAGATTTTCTGCCCTGTTCAGAAAAGCAGTGGCTGCTCTCCCTCTGTTCCCATGCTGCAAATTACACAGCCACAGGAGACTATGTCCATTTAGAGAAGAGATTAAAAGGAGTAGGGTTACTTAGGTTGGCAGGCAGGTGAGTGAGAGGATATATAAGAGAAATATAAATATTCCAAATTGTAAGGAAGGTGACTGATTTATGCCACTGCAAGTTGGATCAGGTGTTAGGTTCCTTCTAGCTGAACCATTCTACTCTATTATACATAACTAAAGTGGTGCTCAGTGGGATGGGATACGTTCATGAGAGATACATACAAATAATGTTTGATATGCTATGTGATTAACTAATAGAACGCATTGTTAAAGAATATTATTTCTCAAATATTCATTGCTTACTGAACTTACTGGGTTTAGTAATGAAATTAGCAGTAGAACCAAGAATGACCAAACAGCCTTCAGTTAAGAGAAGTTTTCTTTTTTATTATCATACATAAATTATGTATTTAGTTACATCATAATGCTGTGAAATTATAGCAGAGAGAGATTAATCTTGGAAATGGATATTGTGTTTATACTTCTATTTGTCTGACCTACTCTTACAATTATTTTCTAAATTTTGCTTTGTAGTTAACAAGTGACCACGTCCTAATTTTTTTGCTGCCTCTATTGCCAGCTATACTAAGAGTTTTTTCATCTTCCAAGCAATTAATGAAAGAAAACTTTCTCCAAAGGCTAAATACATAAAGCAAAATACAAACAAAAACAATTAAAAACTTGAAAAGTAAAATAATCTTTAAGGTCTTCATTAAAAGCTATAAAGAACTCAGGCTTTTAGGTGGTGGGTAATCAAATCTAACATACATCCTAAGTCAAAGCTGGTGACATGTTGATGTTTAAGTGACATAATTCAGAAGTAAATCTGATTAAACTGGAATAGTTATATTGGTGTCAATGTCTTAAAGCCAATGAAGCCCTCTGCCTACTATGATATGAAACATTCTGCAACAATATGCACATCAAAGATACAGAGTTATCAGACGCTGTGTCCTTAAGAAAAATGGTCCTGTTGCTCTGAGGAAGCAGAATGGAGCTCAGAAGCCCAAAGTGGAAAGTTCTTTTACTGCAAAACTTCTCTGTATCAACAACATTTTAGGTTGTTGATAGTCTTGTTCTCTATAACTATGACATTTGGTTTATCTGGAGGGGCAGATGGATGGTGTGGCTTGGCAGAGTAGAGGCTTGAAGAGCTGAAGAAGTAAACCACTGAAACTATGAAAAACAGGGCACTCACTATGCTGTATACACCCAATGTGAACAAGCTCACGGTCTTCTAATGCGTGCTTTTGTCTGCAGGCCTAATACAATGTATAGAAATGAAGTTATTTCTGGACATTGCTGCCATTCCCAAGCACGCTGATGACAACATTCCTTTGGCAAGAAGCGCAGACCAGACATACTCTCAGTGGCACCATAGAGTTTCTTCTCATTTCATGAAGAGCAGAGGCTTGGAATCTGTTTCTTTGCTTTGTGTGTAGCCTATGGGACTTCAGATGGAATGAAAGCTATTTCTCTCCCAGCAAATTTTGATATAGACAAGGTGTTTTGGTATTAGTGTTGCAAGAGGTGCGTGTGAGTTGCTATTTCAGATCACTGCCCTGAGGCTGGCACCAAAATTAGGCTGGGATGTGGTACCAGATGCTTTGTGTATGTTGCCCATCACCAGCAGTGATGTACTCTGGGAGTTTAGCAGCAGGACTGGTCACATTTGTTGTCAGAGTACCTCTGAATTTCATTTACATTACCCTTATTTGTCTAGAGTTCTCCCATCAGAGAAATGTCTTCCTCCTTGATAAATGTTCATGAAAAAATTTACTAAAACTTAGTTTTGGGTTAGGTTGTGAAATTTCACCATCTCAGCTCCTTATGCACAGAAGGAGAAGGGAATTTTGCCTTAAATATTGCTTATTTTTTCTCCTGCTTTATATGTGCACTAACTTTTTGCCTAATATTTTAGACAGATAATTAATATGGGCTTATTTTTCTAATACGTGATTGCCTGTGAAAAAGGGAAGTTAATTACTCTTATTTTTAAGGACAGGCTTTATATTCACAGAAAAATTCCAGTTTTATAACTTCTGCCCTGTCCTCAAAATTGTAAGTGGAAATTATAAAGGAATTCCTTTATGAAATACAAAAAAAGAGATCTCAGAGAACTCAACTACTACCACCATTGATACCCTTCTGTAGAAAAAGCTTCTATTCATATAGATAGCAAAATGAAAGTTAAAAGCAACAAAGACAGTATTGACACAGTTGTATCAAGTGATCTCAGTTCAGGTCTCCAATGGCTTATTCTGGGACCCTTCTGATTTTATCAGACATGTTACCTTTTCTTTTTTTTTTCTTTGACTAATGTATTTTTATCAGCATGCTAGACAGGATGTAATTATCTTGTCCTTTTAATCCTCACAACAGCACAAGCAGATTGCTATTGTGTACATACATGTGAATGAACTGCATATTGTTTTCTTAAATACTTAGATTGGCTCCACATGTGTCTTTTTGCTTAGGAAATAGCAAAGGGACAACCTAATGCATTCACAGATAAGAAAAACCCTTGTCTTTTTTCAGATGTTCCTTTTATTTAAAAATGTAGAGCTCATAGCAGAGTTTTTGGAACACAACAGACTGTGACAGGAAAGAGGTGTCTATATACTATTGGCAGCAACTCCTTTGATTCAGGAAAAAATGTATTTTTGCACAGCTGATGTCACATGTAGTTTTTTTATCTATAGAAGAGATAGGAGATGTGTTAGGAAACAGTAAAAGGAACTTGAATATGGCCTCTTGTTAAAACAGTCTCAACTCTGATTTCACGGAACATCTGCTAAATCAGAAAGAGTGATTGTACCAGTTCAAACCTTTACAGTAGAGCTGCAAAAAAATTTCTGATGCAACAACATTATGCTAAGACTCATAGTGAGACTGCAGAATCTCTAAACAAGCAACAGCCAGAGGTGATGGCAGCTTACAATTGCTTCCTACTCGCTCATTTTGAACATCTTTGTGCATATGGGCACTGCAGTGTTTGGTCTTGATTCCACTGTGACTCTGAAAGCCATCAAAACTTACAGCATCAACAGTGAGAAAAGGTGTGTAAAAGTCACTTGCTTTTGCTGCACATCTAGAAAACTGCCAGGACTACAGAGAGACAAAGTCCTCCAAGGCAAAGACAAATAAAAGCCTGCTACAATGCCTATGGTGATACCAGAGGAGCATGTATAGCTCAAGCATGAAAGAGGATCTATAGCAGGAGAAGGTCAGTTGAAAGTCAGGTTCAATAACCCTGGAAATTTCTCTCAGCCATGCTTTCCTAATAATTTTCCAGCATTTGACCATCATAACCCAAATGAATGGATGTTTAAACAATATTGCCCAGAGTTTTGAGGAAACAGCCATTTGTTCCTCACTACTCTTCTTGTTTGTTTTTCTACTGATTAGATTGTAGCTAGTAATCTACCTAGCTCCAAGGAGGGGATAAATATACTCTGTTTAACACTAAGCTTGTTTGTTTGCTCTAAGTGAAATAGAGTGAAGTCCTCATCTAGTATTAAGAACTAAATTATATAAAGTACTAGCTCAAAAGTGGAGCTGAGACTATACATAACAAGCACAAAACTTCATGTTTAGAGGTGCAAATCTCAAATGCAGAAGGAACATTTAGCAGTCAAAATTAAAGTGGTGTGTGTGTCTGTATGTGTGCGTATGTGTCTGTGCCTGTGCCTGTGCCTGTGTGTCTGTGTGTTAAACAGTGAGGAATTGGTAAAGTGTTCTCTGTGGGCTCCTTTAGACTGATTCAACATAGGGTCAAGACATTAAGGAATGTTCAGCATCCAAAAGTCTTTAGAAAAGCTGGAGAAAAGAATTTTCCCCAGATAAGGAAGTTAGAGGAAACATTTGTGAAGGGTAAATAGACTTAAGAGGGAAAGACAATAGGACAAATAGGTCTCAGCTATTTTGCTGTGAAAGCTGCTTGAGGTTACAAACATAATTTTGGTTTTTTGCTCATAGCCTTTGTTCAATAGTTGTGGTAGCTGAATTGCTAAATTATTTTTCCACTGGGAGGGAATCAGAAGTAAAAGTTTCATTTTTCCATATATAAGAACAAATGCTTTTTGTTTTGGCTGATAGAGAGCAAGACACTAAACTAAGGTCCTGCCAGCTTAGTCAGACAGAGAAAGAACATTTCTCACCTGCTGTAAAACAAAAGACATTAAATAACACTACAGATTCTGAATGGAGATGTCCTCCTGCTAAAGCCCTCTGCTATTTGCTTTGGCTTCCCATTATCCTGTTTCTCAGGGGAATGCTTTGCTGCAGTGGCCAAATACAGCCATCCTGTGCTACTTATAGAATAGTCCGTATTTCCAATCATAATTATCAGCCATTTATACCAGAGCTTCAAAAACTCTGTTATGGTTGAACTGCAGGAAAGTAGGTAAGTGAGGAACCCAAAAATATTTCCAATTTAAACAGAAAAGCCTCTTTTTGGGGTTTGATCGGCTCTGCCTAGATATTAAAATTATTTTCTTTGCCAAAAGTGAAAAGATTTAAAAATAATATATCTCACATAAATTCTCCTCGAGTCACCAGCCTAGTCCATTTTAGTAGCCCTGTGTGTACAATGTCATCTGTAATATTCCAAGATGTCTGCAAAATATGGGCTGTATCTGGAAATTGTATGTAAGTCCTAATTTGTTAATTATTTGATTTGTGAATTGTGTATATATGAATATTCATACCTATATGTTTCATCTGAAAGGCCAGAGGATTAGCAACAGTAAAATGCAATGGAATTTGTTGAAGTAAAAACCTCAACATGACTTTGTTATCAGTAGGCTACATCCTTCATAGTGCATTTGAAAAAAATCACAATTGAAGAATTCAGATAAGCAGTGGAGCAGAAGTATTGGCTTAGTATTGCCAAGGTTATCTTAGTTGTTTTCCTCTTAAAAATTTACTCCTATAAACTGATCTGGATGTAAGAGTGCAAAGAAATAATGTAATTCAAAAGAAGGCTCTGTTTGCTTTGTATCAAAAAAATCCCAACTGCCCAACTAGTAATTAAATTAGAAAACACTAGGAGATAAAAAGAATGCTTATGAATAGTAGGTGAATGACTCACTGAGTCATGCCAATACAGTTGCATGAATAAATGGCTTATCTTTGACATAAAATGATGGTGTCCTAAAAACTACAATGACTTGATGTTTATGATACTCCAGTACCTATGTTTTACTAGACCTTTTTTTCCTAGTAGTAATAAATCTTTTCATAGAAGGTATTTTTTACCTGTCTACACATCTGGAGTTATGAAAGTTCAGGCAATTGAATGCAACTGTGTACTGAGCTGGAAACGAGTACTGCTTTGGACTTAATCTGTTGTTTGCTATTTTTTTGCCTGCTCTCCAGTGGTCAGTCATGTTTGCCTGGAAATCTCTTTGGTATTCTAGGTTCCTATAAACTGTTTGGGACCTTTCTAAAATCACTCTGCTGGCAATTATTTTCCATTGGCTCATTGGTATAATCTTGACATGTCAACAGACTACACTAACAATCCCCATCTTTCTTACAACCAGTTTGACAGACTGGGTGAAGATACTGCCATGGCTCAGACATTTCTGTGTTTGTGGCTGCAGCAGATTGTTGTTCCCAGAGCTGGTACACAGCCGAGACCTCTGCAGGCATTGGGCAGGCTGTCAGGAGGAGGAGAGGCACACACACCCCCCTGCTTCATTCCACGGCATGCAAACCAGGACTTGGATCTCTGAAGGTTGTAGGTGCATATATCCTTCTAAATGCAGCTAAGATTATTCTGGGCTGCCTGAAGGCACATGTGTGCATACAAACACACAGAAGTGAGCACACACATACCAGCAGGGTTAAAGCCATATGACCTTGCTAGCAACCAGGACTGGAAAAACAAATTAAAAGGGAATGATATAAAAGATGTCTGTGCATAGCTGTCTATAAAATAATATATTCAGCAACAGGTTGTTTTCCATCCTTTTGGGGTAGGAGTGCTGAGCATAATTAACATCTCTGTACAACAAGACATCTGCTATATGTGTGTTAAGATTTAGCACAGGCTTCAGTCTGCCTGTTTTATTTATAATGAAATGCTAACTAAATTCAAAGGGAACTGTTGCTTCTCTTGTGAGATTTTATACCACCTTAACATCTTAGACTCTATTAAAATTCGCATCAGTCAGCCCAGAAGAGAAGGATGCCAGAATAGATTTAAGAAAATTCAGTCAAATGGTAATCCAACTAGCTGTTGGTGATGCCTCTAATTTCTTATGTGGCAGGCTTAAGACTGCTTTACTCAATATCAGTTTTTCTTGTCCTGCTTGATGGGGTAGTGGCATAAGCTAGACTCAACCATACTCTCTTTGTGCACATAGTGAAAGTGCATGTAAAGTGAAATGAGGGGAAGAAAAAGGTGTTAGCAATTGATGTCTCATCTAAATCAGACAGTAATATCTCTGGAATGAGATAATCTACAGAAAATCAGTATTCTCTAACGAGTTAAACTGTTGCACCTATAAGGAAAGGCCTTTCACGTTTGTGATATTCAGTTAGCCTCTGAAACACTTTTTGCTTAGTTGTGTGTGTATATATACATATAGATATATATATACACACACACATATATATATATGCACACACACACACACACACACACACACACATATATATACCTTGTCAACACATACATATAGAAAGTGCGGAGCAATTGTATTAGTGCCTTAACTCTCTAGTGGAGGATTCACTAAAACCCCACGGGGATTCAGGGCAGGTATGCCAATATCTGTACCATGATTTTATCCCAATCCCAGCCACAATGAGTTTTCTGAATTGTCTAAGTGCTGTCTTCAAGGAGCTGCCTTATATACATCTGCCTGGAAAGACTAATATGTACATGTGTGCATATGTGTATTAAAATACACACAAACACATCCACACATCCACATATATATGTGCAAAGACATGTATGTATAGATACGTGTTTATGTCTATGTCTGTGTTTATATATGTCTGTCTACTTGCGAGACAGAGGAAGATCTTCTAAAATGTGGTATTTTTAATTACATGAACAATGCTTGTCCTGATCCTTGAAGTTCTCTTCATTATGTACAACCCATAATGAATGAAGAAACAGTGCTTGCCTTTGTGCATTATGCTTTGTTTGGAGAAACATTTCTCTGTCTGTTGGTATTTAAACTCAGCTACTCAGACTCTTCATATGCTATAAAATGGAGACTTTTAATTCTTACCACACAACTCATGAAAGTTTTGCTTACTAAATTAGTTATTTCAGAAGAGGAAAATACAGAAGGTTTTTTCATAATGTCTGCATATATGTGTGCACAAATACTACGTTTATTTTTTGGGGGAAAAAAAAGCCATATCCTCAAAACAATGATAGGTAGTTTAGATTCTAGTGTGACCAAGACCTGTTTGATCATATAGCTGTAGTTACAACAGAGTGATATTTTACACCAGAGGAGTGGGAAACAAGGCATTCTGCAAGTGGAAGGAATACAGCAGATTGGGTTTTAGGAAGAATTTTAATTGCAATAAGAAGACAAAATAGGCTTTACATAGATCTTTAAAGAAAAAGAGGAAAAAAAAACCTGATACAGTCTTTCCTGCTCTAGGTAAAAAAAGTAATCTTTTTGACATATGTCCCTCATATTGTACTTCCCATGTCTAGCAGGTAAGTTAATGGGAACTGTAAAGATGCTTCTCTAGTAACCTGTGTGGGAGCTGAGAAAGGAAAATAAACCAAACTCCCTCTGTGAAATAGTCCTGAAACCCATGTTTTTATGGTCTTCACTTAAGGCGCTGCATAACAGAGGCATCAGTGAAAATTTATGGGAACAGGTAAACTGATTCAGGTAAACTGTAACAAAGGTTAGGATGTGTCATCTAGGAGTAATGTCCTTCAAACTTTCTGACAGATAAAATGAAGAAATCTAAAGAGGCATTGTGGAGATTCAGTAACCATAAAATTAAAGATTTGCAAGGACAAACAAAACTAGCATTTTCCAGTTGCTGAGCATAAAGTTTTTGCAGAAGAAACCAAGATGTTTAAACTAAACTCTCTGTGAACAATAATAGAATTCTCTGAATCACATAGTGTTCAAGCAAGAAGATAGCATAGCATTTGGTCCTGTGGATATTAAATTTATTTCCCTGATTCTTGGTCATTGTTTAAGAAGCTATAAATATAATCTCTATTAATGAGGCTAGCTACAAAGAGTATTTCTTAAGGTGAAAGACTTTATGAAAAAACCCTTCAAGGACACTTCTGTTTATAAAGCAAATATTACCCTGGATACAGTCCATAGGAACTTCAGAGAAACACTTGACTTAGCATGAAGGGAGTTGTCTATCTGGAAATAAAATAAAAATGGAAATTGATTATGGAAATCCAGTCCTACAGAGGAGATAGTGAAGTGAAATAAGATTCCTCAAGGAGTCAATGTGGGACCAAGTTTTTTGTTCTTAGCACAGGACAAAGGAATGGCCCAATCCTTTGAAAGGCTGACTGTGAGGCCTTCAGCATTCCTTATCAAGCCACAAAATAAAAGCAAAAAGAAATGTTCAGCAAAAGAAACAAGACTAGCAAGGGCAAGTTCATAAATTGTCAAACGACAAAGTTAAAATGGTGCTCGTGACAGTTACAGAATAAGAGCCTTCACATGGATGGGCAGACACTGCCAAATCTTTGCTGGCAGAACAAGGAAAAGCAGATGGAACAAAACAAGTAAATAATTAAAAACTAATGTCACAAACACATCTGATTTTGCTTCTCCTGTACTTTAACATTTTGTTACAAGTCTGCCAGCACTTGAAGAAGTGTGTCCACAGAGCATCTGCAGAGTTTTATTTATAATATTCATTAGATCACTGCCCCAGGTAAATATCCAAAGAGAATGCATGATAAATATTTTGCTTGCATCAAATTTTAGCTAGTTTTTATTAATTTCCTCATTAAAATGCCTCTCACGTACACAGGTGCATGCATGCATTAGGGAGATGGCACTTCCTTTTCCCGGTGGATGAATACCAGCTTTGTTTAAACAATGTGCACTGACAGATCTGTTTTCAGCAATTACTAGTTTCTTGTCTAATTTTCTGGTCTTAATGGCACTATGTTCTCTAAGTGTAAAAGCATGATACTCACCAAGCATGATACACTAACATGCTGGCATGTGCTAGCTTCACTTCTCTGGATTTCCAGGCACCTCTCTGCATTTGGGGTTACAGACAATAGATACGACACCTATGTTTTACAAATCTTTTTTCCTTATGACACGGAAGTTTAGGTTTACTGAGACTGGGAAATACAGTAATCCTTCTGTCTTTTAGGTCCTTTGCAGATAATATCCAGTGCTACTAATACAAAGTGTTTAATATTACATGGCACACATGTCAGCTGAGTTCAGCTAAGATTGTAAGCAATGTAGGCAAAGAATTGTGTACAACAGAAATTCTCCAGGAATTCTATGCTGATGTTTTTCTGGAGTTTTTGCTCATTTATCTATGAGAAAGCAAAGAGTTCAGCCCTCTGTGCCTGCATTAGCTCTCTGCAAGTAGGGTATATAATGAGGGAACAGGTTAGTAGAAAAAATTTTAAATCCCCCAGTTTTTATGAGATATCATGAGAGCCTTTCTATTTGTGATTGTGTAAATGACTGTGAGATTTGCAAGTCCTCCTATTTCTACTTTTTAATAAATTACATGCACATATAGAAAGAGATATAAATAATATTTCAGTTAAATAATTGTGTGATTGTTCTTTTACATTTTTTCCAGTTAGTTTAGATTATTATTCAATTTGACTTTCAAGTCATTTGGCTGTTTTACTCTCCAACCAAACAATTTCAACTTAAAAGTCTTTTTACTTTAGCCAGTATTTGGAAGAAAATTTTGCATTTGTCTTCGTGAGAAAACAGTATGTTCTTTTCCTGAATCAGCTAATCTACTTTAAATCCTTGAAAAAATAAGACACCTTTTTGTTTGTCTGTTTATTTGTTTTTAGTCCAAACTACCAAGTCAGATTAAAAGCCATGAAGAACAGTCAGCCAGCTGATTAAGTGTGAGAACTATGTATTGTCTTTTCTTGCTTGTATCTGATTTCCATTTGGAAAATTCAAAGTAAGAACATGCCTTTTTAAAGAAAAAATCAGTTGTTTGAACACACACTTGAAATCAAGTAGCATTTCCTTGGCATATAATGCAATCTAGAGCAGTAATTCCTCAACTGATTCAGAGCTGTGAAGATGAGTTACTTCATCGGAATGGCATTGCACCTGCATGACATGGCTATTCTGCTTCTGAAACAATAGTTTCCCACAGGATCTTGGGGTTGTTATTACACATCTATTATCTATAATTGTATTCTGCCAAAGGGTTCATCTGCTTACAGCTTGCCTGTGTCAAAATTCCTTAGTTTGATTTGCAGGGACACCGTGTAGGAAAATCTTAACTTTTACAAAGTTCTCTCTGAAGCTTTAGAAGGGAATAGAGTTTAAGAACCAAGTATAGTCATATTTGATTTTCAACAGCAAAAAAGTTCTGGGTAGTATTTTTCCCTGACATTGGTGATTCAGGTATTTCCTGTTCATATTGCCCTTTGTTTATGTCATAAATCTATGCTTTCATTTGCTAAAGGCATACTGTGCATATAAATTTCGCAGAATTAAAGTTTCCTCTGCCCAAACAAAGAAGAAAAATTATGGTGTTTAGCACTGTTAATATTTTTATTTTAAAAAAAGTATTTTCCATTTCGTGAATTTTTTACCCTGTAAGTTGCCACCGTCTACTGACATCACCTTACAATATAAACACATGAATTTGATTTGCTGCAGTAAAATCTTCCATGTTATCAGCATTACTAGATGGCAAGTGCAGAGGTATTTTCCCAAAATTCCTCATTTTAATGTAAGCAATAGGTTTAACGTGGGTATAAATCTGGTTTGCAAAGACAAAAGAGTCCTTGAGTCCCTCACGTGGTGGCTTGTGAGAATGGCAGCAAAATATGAAACTGCTTTGCTGTTCAGAAAGGAGTACAGGCTTTTACGTAGAACAAAATCTTTTGAATATAAAGACTGTCCAGAAAAACAGATAGTTTAGAATCCTAGCTGTTAGCTATGTAAATTATTTTGTATTTATTTTAAACTTGTCATAGTTAGAGTTTTGCCATGTGAAGTTAATCATTCCTTCTTCAGAGGTTTTATTCTGATCTCAGAAGTAAGGGTCTGTTTTTGTTTATTAGTTGTGGCACATTATGATCTCATCTTTTAAGGGGATATACCTATGTTTATCTTCACAAATTAGGTGTGTTTCAGAATAAATTGAAAAGTGGACACATGCTCCCATTCCTCTAAAAGTAGCAATCTTGTGTGCATTTTCACTAGAAGTTAGATTTTACAAGTTAATTTTATCAGATGTCATGGAATTTCTTTCAGCAAATCACCATCAAAAATGTTTTTAAAAATTAACCTGTACACACAAAAGATGTCCTGTTGTATGTTTACAGTTGCCATGTATCTCTTAAGAACTGCACACTGTATTAGATTTCTACATAAAAGTTAGCTGGAGGATCTTGGTAGGAAACTAGCCCAAGGGGTGGTACATTTTTGTTTGTGTGTGCTTTCAATTCGTTGGTGTTGGCTGAGTACCACCAGGTGCCATTACCTTCTTTCAAGCTGAAAGCTGCTGCCCTGTCTGTGAGCTCCTGAGCAAGTGAGGCTCTGTGTAAGTGAACAAAAGACTTCCTGGTGGTGCTGAATCGATGCCTTTCTGCCACATGCCTTTCTACACCAGAGAAGGTTTCAGATTAAGTTCTGGGTATTTAAGGACTTGTGCAATTACCGTCTGGTAGATTTCCTCACCACAGCTGCTATTCATCCCCTCAAGTCTGTTCTTTTTCCTCCTTCTTATTTTAGCATTCATCTCGCCCATGACCTCTCAAATAATAAGTACAAAAAATTAGGCTGTGAAGAAATACTAGTTGCTCTTCAAAAAGAATCAGAAACACAGATTTCTCCTGTATCCTTACAATTGCCTTTCCTTCACATGTTACATAAGCCTCTGGGAATGAATCCAGTAATAGTTGGATCAGGATTGATACAAACATGGTGTTCATATTGCTTTCATTCACTAAAAATTTTATTTCTGGTCCTTGGAAGAAAAATTTCCAGATGTGACTAATACAGTATTTTCCACTTGGGAAGAACTTACAATGTCAGTGTCTCCATGGACCTCTTTAAAATTTCAGGCACGCTAGTCACAGAATTCCTCAGTGTTGCAATCTACCTGTACAAGAGATCAAAACAGAAAAAAGAAGCTCTTCAAGATGAAGATGCTAAAAATTTCCCAATTCCTTTGTGGAGAATAGATTCAGGAATAAAAGCTCCCCTGTTTCTTGCTGTTTTCTGTGTCACTTGCCTCCCTCCTGGCTAAAGAATTGGCTTTGCCAAATTGGTGCATGCCAAAGGCCACATTTCTTTCTGAGGTGTTTGTCTGTGTGTTACTTGCACTGAATACAAACTGAGAACATGACCTGGCATTGTGGTCTGACTTGTACAGTGCTTAATTGCAGCCAGACTTCTGCTGAGAGCTCAGTGAGACTTAGCTGACAGCTCATGATCCACCTTAAATATAAGCTTTGGAAAAGATAAAAAGTAAGCTGAAGCAAACCAGCACAATTAAACCAAAACAAAACTAGAACTCTGTGTTCACAGGGAGAAATGCAGTGGGAGTTCTTCAGGTGGGTTTTACTAATCCATGCTGTGTTACAATACAGATTGTTCTTAAAGTCACTTTCACAATGGTTACGTTTACACAATGACAGGAACCTTTCTGCTTTTTAATGTTTTTAATAGGAAAGTCTGCACAGCAGAGCTTTTTGGAAACACATTATTTTTAACTGCTTTTTCTGTTTCTGGGCTAGTTAATAACATAAATTCCAAAATCAAAAAATGGAGCTCTCAAGCTATTAGCAAACCAGTATACTGCAATGGAATATTTAGCAAATATAAAGGAAACTTTAAACAATTTTTTCCATGTCAACAAGCTGTTGTGGGAAGGTGTCTATATTCAGAAAGACAGGAGGTCTCTTAAATTTGCAGAGCTGAAAATCTTCAGGGAAAAAAACAGCGTAATGTGTGACTCTGGTTGTTCTGTGCTGTCTGCTTGGAGAAAGGAAAACTGTGTTCAACCCTTCATGGTATAGACATGGCTGATGTTCCTGTTAGAACTGCACTGCATTTTTAATTCTGCCAGGTGCTTGTTGTGATGGCACTGAGGAGGCAGTTCAGCCTATTTGCCTTTAAAGGGGGAAAACATGTGGACTGTGAGGACAGCCCATGTTGCAATATTACTGAGCCAGGAATAGGAATGCATTTGTGCAATAAACAGCAGCACAGAGAGATGACCACTGTCTACTGGAGCCCTTGGTAACACAGGGCTGAAATAGATAACGAAACTTTGTTGTCCAACCATATCTTCCTCACAAATGTAGACAAAAAACTCCTGATAGTATTATAACTAGGTTTCATCTTAGCCACACAGTGGTATTTAAATACCTTGATGTTTAAACACGATATTTAAATATCTTGGCAGCAATTTTCTTATATGGCCATAAACATCTAAAAGCTGATGGGTTCTACTTAAAAGGGCCATCCCACAAAAATAAAATTTCAGTTTATATTGCTTTTTTGTTTGTTTGCTCTTTTTGTTCCATAAACAAACAATGTGGAAGTATGTCCATTTTTTTTCACCTGATGCTATAGGAGATTACTCTAGCATATTTTTCTCAGCATCATCATATTGAGACTAGAGTGAGTGGAACAGTTTGAGAACAAAAGGGAGCTGCTGTTTTTAACTTTCTATTCAAAGGAGGGTGTTATTTATTGCCATAAACTCTGTAATGAACAATTTTTAAAAGAAATATTTTATCAGATAATAAGGCTTGAATAATTCTGGTCAAGTAAGTGTCTAGAGTTCTTAATAAATGTTAGAGGACTTGACATAGCTGCTGATAAATTAAAATTTTAATCAGTGGGCTAAAGTTGATTCACGTCATATTTTGTTTGTTTGTTTCAGTTTCAGAAGGAGATCTTACAGATGAGCATAGTGCCACAAAGTACGGAAGGGGGAGATTTAATCAATGCACACGGGAATGTACTATACCACCAGACTGCAATTATTAGACCATTTCCACTTTCTTAAGAAGATCTTACTCTCAATTATTTGCTAGAAAATAAATGAGTAAACTAATAATAATGCTGGAGTCTTAGTCTTGCTTCTGTAATAGATGGCTCAGAAGAGATCCTTTGTAATTCAGTCTCAATACCATATGTCTCTGTTGACATTAAAGTGCTTAGTTCCAAATGAGTTGGCTTCATTCAAGCATCTTAATTCAAGAGTGGATGATTAGATCTTAAGCTAAAAACCTATTAGGATGTAAGCACTTATGTTGCTGAAAGGTATTAAAGGAACAGCATAGTGTGGTTGCAGATAAATCTTCTATATCTACTACTGATTGGTTAAACCTTGTTTGATCTTCAAACAACATTAAAAAGTAGCTGAAATGTGCAAAGCTGAATGAATGACTAAACCTTGAGGATATGTTATGTGAAAATAAATTCTGATGGCTTTTTGGGAGATGGAGAAGCTCAGATACGGGAATCTGGTGCTCTGAGGAGAAGTAGTAATATAAGATGTTTTAAAGCACACACAGACACTTTATCTTTTAGAACTGAAAATTGTGGGTTTTGCTTTAGTGAGTAAAGCATGGCAAATAATAAAAAATTTCAAAGAATTTTATTCAGTCATTCTTTGGCATGGTAACCAGCACTTCTGATAATCCTGCAAGCTGTGTATTGTATTTTATTTTTCAAATGGAGAGCAGTGAGAAAAAAAACCAAAACCAATCTTTGTATTAAGTGAAAATAACTCTTATCTGATTTGTTACTGAATAAAACTAAAATTCTGAAATTAAAAATTTCTATTTCAGGGAATTGATTTGTGGCATAATTTAATTCTGTATGTGACCCAGGCCACTATGAATCTAAACTCCAACCTATATATTTTTTCTGGAGCCCTATAAAGGATATAAGAAAAGAAAATAATTATATATGGGTAACTTTGAAATCTTATTTAAATGTTATTTAAAAAAAATACTTAACAAAAATATCAAAAACTGAATTTCAGAACCAATCTCATGGCTCAAATTGTATCTCCCATGGGATATAATTTGATGGCTTTTTTGATTTCCTGGCTTTCATGTTTCCAAAAAGCCCTACAGGGCAAGATTTTTGAGAAGTAACTCTTCCATAATCTGAATAACCCTTCCATGTCTGAATAACATGTAAATGCTCATATTTTTTTAGTAGCCATATTCCCTACAATAATCCAGAATATGTTTTTAAAAAATCATGAATGTAAGTTGCAGCCATCTAAAAAGAAATTTGGCTCCTTATGATGACCTTTGCAGACATACAGGAATTTTTTAGATAGTGTAATTTAGGGTGGAATATATATTTTAAAAAAAGGTATGAAAAATCTGATTAAAAGTGCAATGACTGACTTTGTCTTGTTTGTGCTCACTTACTGATGGTTCTTTAGTAGTGTCCATGGTGCTGACCTGTCCTCATTCCTTGCTGCAAAAATGGCATTCAGAATGTTGGAGAAGGTGATGAATTCACTATTTTACACACTGCTATCATGGGGAAGGGAAAACAGGAAATAGTTTTGCAGGCTGTAATAGAAAGAAAGACATTTAGTACATGCCCATGTGTGAAAAGATGCCTCCACTTAGAAAACACTTTTAGAAATCAGCTCTGTCAGAGAGGTACAGTCATTCTGGTGAATGAACAGTGAAGAATGAACTTTGAAGTTCTCATTTGTTAAGCAGAAATTGCTAAGGGACTTCTGCTGTAGTCAAAAACCACACATTTAATATATAAGCATGCCAAAAAGTCATAGAATCATAAATTTGTAGAATTTAGGTTGGAAAAGACTTGCAAGACCTCTAAGACCATTTACTCCAACCATTTACTGGCATAGCCACCCTTTCCCTAAGTGCCACATCTACTTGTCTTTTAAACACCTCCAGGGATGGTAACTCCACCACTTCCCTGAGCAGCCTGTGCTAAAGAATGGCAATCCTTTCAGTGATACATTTTTCCCTAACACGTGATCTAAACCTCTCCTGGTGCAACTTGAGGCCATTTCTTCTCATCCTGATACTTGTTACCTGAGAGAAGAGACCAAGTCCTATCCAGATACAACCTCCTTTCAGGTAACTGTAGAGAGTGATAAGGTTCTCTCTCAGCCTCTTTTTCTTCAGGTTAATAACCCTAGCTCCCTCACAGAACTTGTGCTCCAGGTCCTTCTCCAGCTTAATTGCCTTCCTCAGAACATGCTCTACAACCTCAGTGTCTTTTTTTGTGGTGAAGGTCAAAGAGGTCTGTGATTCTACAGGGCTTGAGAACCTCTTTTCTAGTCTTTTAACCCTGTTTCTATTAGGAAGCTGATCTGCTGCAAATGAGGGTAACCAGAAAATGTTGAATTTTTTCCTGTCCATTGCAATGCTGGGGAATCCTGAGAACAGCACCACTGCTGACTTGTGGTTCTGGAGATATTCTGGACCAGTGTGTCCCCAGATCACTGCCCAGTGAAATCCTGCTTAGGATCCAGCTTGGAAGTCAAATCTGGTTTTCTCTAGTTAGTCACAGTATGCAATGCAAAGTTGCAGCCTCAGCTTTTGTTGGCTGTAGGAGCAGACAACTACTTACCTACCACTTCAAAGCCAGTTATCTTTGCTTTGGGACTAGTTTGAACAGTTTGAGTACGTTCACAGCACACTTTGCAGACTAAGGCCACGATGTTCATCTAGTCATAAATAGCTGGATGAATTGACAACTGCATATGATTGATAGACACTATGAGATTCAGACAAATTGATTGTAGTCAGACCAAGAAACATTTCACCCATCTATCCTAGAAATTCAGGTCAGTATTGACAAGTTTTGGGAAAAAAGAAAGGACGAAGGGTGGAAGGAAGGGTGGGAGGGTGGAAGGCAGAAAGGAAGAGAGGAAGGGATGGAGGGAGGGAGGGAGGGAGAAAGGTGGGGGGAGAAAGAAAGAGAGAAGAAGGAAGTGGCAGAAGGAAGGAAGTGGAGGAAGTGGCGGAAGGAAGGAAGGAAGGAAGGAAGGAAGGAAGGAAGGAAGTGGCGGAAGGAAGGAAGTGGCGGAAGGAAGGAAGGAAGTGGCGGAAAGAAGGAAGGAAGGAAGTGGCGGAAGGAAGGAAGGAA
>NW_005054323.1:5986870-6022659 GCF_000277835.1 Geospiza fortis
AGAGAGAGAAAGAAAGAAAGAAAGAAAGAAAGAGAGAAAGAGAGAAAGAAAGAAAGAAAGAAAGAAAGAAAGAAAGAAAGAAAGAAAGAAAGAAAGAAAGAAAGAAAGAAAGAAAGAAAGAAAGAAAGAAAGAAAGAAAGAAAGAAAGAAAGAAAGAAAGAAAGAAAGAAAGAAAGAAAGAAAGAAAGAAAGAAAGAAAGAAAGAAAGAAAGAAAGAAAGAAAGAAAGAAAGAAAGAAAGAAAGAAAGAAAGAAAGAAAGAAAGAAAGAAAGAAAGAAAGAAAGAAAGAAAGAAAGAAAGAAGAAAATCTCTGTCTATTCTATTTGCAGTACCCATTTCTTCATACATTTGCTAGGGCCTGCTGCAGGAGTGCAGCTAACATCATCCTCCTCAGTTGTGTCACAAAAATCCACGCATAAATCCTACATCCATCTGTCCCATTTAGATACATATACACAAGTAAATGACCTCCTAACAAAATCTGCTGCAACGATAAGTTGCATAGGGTAATGTGAACATGTTGATAGGGTAATGTGAACATGTTTCAGTACAGACTCCCTCATTCTGAGTAATCCTCTGAATACGTACTGGTTTACAGGATGAAATAAGTACATGAAATAATTAAGCTAATGGGGAAAGAGAGAGTAATGGGGAGAGGGAGGACTAGACAGTGAGTTGTAATGCATGAATTCACATTCCTTGAGACCAGGAAAACACAAGAATCTGTCTAGGTTCAACTATTCCATACTCCTTGATAGCAAGAGGAGATGATTTGCATCAACAAAACTGATTCTTACGAATCAGCTTGTTTTATAACTTCAGAAAATGTATATTTTCTGTAGGTTTAATATGATTGCACTTGACTTTCAGGAATGATAGAGAACTTGCAATCTAAAGGATAGATATTATCTAACCAAACAAGAGGATCTAAAAACTGGGGACATCCTCTGCTTGTTTCAGCTAAAAAAAAAGCATCCCACTACATTCCAGCTTCTTGATTGGAAATTCTGCTTGACTTAGGCTTTCATTTCTAGCAAGTTATTTACTTGAACTCAGCCTTGAGAAGTCTGTTGTATTTCTTTAGCCAGCCTTTAGTTTTGATGCTTTCTCTGTTTTGCTAGCATTATCACTTTCACAGTGGTAAGAGCAGGACTATCAGCTGCTTTTTTCTGATTATGTGACTGGAGCTCCCAGCTCTGCTTCACCTTGCAGGCAGCACTTGTTCTCACACAGTCAATGTTACTTTCAGTTCATGGTAGCTAGACTGTGAGTCACTCCAAGCTAAAATCCAACTGAGCCTGAAAATTTAGGCTGGAAATAGCCCCTCACAAGATAATTTACTTCAGTGCTTTCCTGTGCCTGACTGTATCCTACCCCTTCACAGAAGGCACAAACAAATTTCCTCATGACTCATGGTGAAAGAAATATAAAACAGTTCTGCTTATAATAAGAAAAAGATTAATGAGATAGATATATACCCTCAAGTCTTGGGGGAGCCATGTGGTGCTCATCAGCCCTGACAGTGTGCTGAAAATCTGACTAGCTAAGATTTACAACTGCTTATAGCTGAAGATGCATAGCCCTGTGGCTCTACCCCTTCCCTTGTGGAAATGTGGGGTAATTTGCTCTGCCAGAGAGGTCTGTGGAAAATAATGCTCACCCTCATTTTATTATGAGGCTGCAGATAAGTGCCATTAATGATCAACATATCCCAGAGCTTCTGCAGCTGAAGGCATGATGTTCCAGACTGACAGGAGGGTATGGGCTGTGCCAGTTCTGGTCTTACAAAAAGGCTAATGTTTTATCTCCATAATTTCTTTGAGTGTTTCAAGAAAGAACTCACAGTAAACAGAGACTTATCAAATACCTGCTTTGTTACTGCACGTTTAGTTGAAAACTCTTACGAAGACATGTTCAGTCTAAGGACCATTATCATGTATAGGTCATATAACTTATGAGACCTTAGCTCAGTTTTGTTGGTTTGACTGCCTTGCTTATTATTAGCTCCTTGTAAGGAATTTCACTTGTCCTTTGATGCGTGCAAGTGTCTGAGCTGAATATGGACATGATTTATCTCTTAGCTTTTCTCTGGGTGCTTTCTCCAGACTTGCCTATCTTGCAAGAGTACACGCACAGAGAATGCTGCTAAGTAGAGCAGCATTCTAAAACCACTGAGAATAAGTTAAAATGCAGCATTGTGAAAAGGAACTCGCAAATCCTAAATTGAAAGGGCATATTCGCTTTTTCTTTACCAGAAGAGAGAGCATGGTGCTGAACAATCTATAAAGCTGCCTTACAGTCATCCTCCCTGTGGTACGGTTTGCCGCTGTTTGGATACACATGACAGTCTGCTGGCTTTAGATGAAAGTGCTTGGTTGTGTTACAATAAAAAAAAATATTAGGAACACCATATATACAAAAACCTTTCCTTGGATTTGCTTTCAACTAATTTGCTAACAACTCTTGTTAAATGGGAAGTTGTGCTTATGTCCTGTTAGATCTAAAAGAACATGTGTCTGACAACATCCTGAGACCTTTCCTATTCTCGGTCTATGTTTGGAGGCACAGGGAAATTTTTCTCCCCTACCAGGACATCAGGCCTTCACCCTTGAGGACAGGTTACTGATTCAGTACCAAAATTAGGGAGAGATCAGTACTAGTTCATGCCGCACCTCAGGCAAGCCACAGTGCACATTTTGATAATCCAAGTTGATTTACATGTTTTCCTTGAATAGCATGCAAAAATTTTAAAGAGCAAGAATCACTTAAGAAAAAACTTCTCACCTATCCTCAACTTTAGGAATACAATCTACATGAATATTCAGTAACACAGAGAATTTCACAAAAGGATAAAAGTTACAAAATGAAGGAATGTCAGATGACACATTCGCTGGTACCAGAAAAAGGCAGAATGAAATGCCAGCGCAGGTTTGGACTGCATGAACACTGGACAACAGGGTAGGAAATGTCACTTACAATATGGGCTTTGGAAGTTTGCTGTTCATGAACAGAAGGGCACCTTCTTTTTAGAAAGCTGACCTGAGCACCCTGCTGGCTGTAGCTTGTGCAAAGTGGGGTAATTGGAAGCTGACCACAATTTTCTCATCATTGACACAGGAGTTGTGCTGCAAGGCTTATTACACAACTGTGCTTGGAACTAAGTAAAGCTGATGATATGGCATTTTGTTACTTTGAAGGTTTTAGCCATGCCCCTTGCTCCCTTTGTGCCATAAATATCTATATTTAAATATACCTGGTTGCAGAAGTAGCCGAAGTGACTTTGAGACTATTCTGTTTCTGTAAGCAGATAGAGCTCTGGTGGAAGAATGCTTGAATCACTTTATTCACTCTAGGCCCCTGGCAACCAAAAAGAAACTTGAAAGCTGCAGGAAGAGAAAAGAACAACAGAGAAGAAAAACAAAATAATTGGAAGGGGAAGAAATTTTCTCACAAATAAAAAGTTACATGACGTCGGCTAAGGAAAAATAATAGACATTTCCATCATCTTTTTTGACTTTTTTGACTGATTGTGTGAGTGAACAGTGCAAAAGACAAGTATTGTACAATGAATATATTTGAATTCTAAGAAAAACAGACATCCCAAGGTAACTCTTCTGTACTAGGACTCAGTCCTAGTACAGACAAAAAGAGTAGTTGCGCTACTACTAGAAATAATATTAGTAGAATAAAAGAGAAGACTACTTGCTGATGGCAGAGTTGTCTAACGAATTGCCAAAAAGTCTTTTCAGCTCAGGCTTTAGTTCTAACGGGCACTAATCGTATTTTCCATCTATACACAGACTAAAGTGAAGTTCTGTGCAGAATATGCCTAAGGAAGTCCTGTAGACAAATGGCAAACACATACACAACACAGGAAACTCTTCTATACTCCTATATATTCCAGTTATAGTAACTCTGAGATGGCTGCATGTACTCAGTCTCTCTGTCCTAGGCTCAGCAAAATTACAGCCCTTGAAGCAGAAAGAGTAGGTTCATCCTCCCCTAGAGATATGGCTGGTGCTCTCTCACCCTCCCTGTACACCCTCTGGTGGCTTCAATGCCCATGTTTGACTGTGGGGTGAAAGCTGGACTCAGGTGAAAGCTGCCTGCAAGGCAGGAGCTGCAGTATTGTTGAGTGACATGTTGTGCTCATGCAGTACAAAGGGCTCTGCAAGGCTCACACAGACCTGTTCCTTGCATGTCAAAGAAGAGGAGCATACCCTGCCCTCGGGAAGCTGGCCCAGCCCATATATCTAGCATGTCCACATGAAGTGCTGGTGGTGAAAGTGCTGAAGCAAAGCCAGTCAGCAATCATTTGAGCAGAAGCTGTTTGAATGCCGTGTATGCTTGTAGCAATGAAACAAACCCCCATGCGCCTTGCAACTGTGAAATACTGCCAACCAGATCTATTTACTGAACAGTATGACTTTAGACTCTTCAAATTATGTCATCCATCCAAAGGAGTAGAGCAGACCTCCAGATGTTAGCCTGAATTGTTTATAATACTTAAATATAATTCTATCTCCCCCCTTCTTTCATGTTCATTAAAAAAATACAGTCAGCGAGGATAGGAAATGGAAATATCGAGTAACTTAACCCTGCAATGAAAACTAACAAGTGTCTATACCACGGCATTCACCTTCTCTCCACAAGGGCCCTGGATATGTCCATCTAGACAACGCCAGCACTGCATCAATTCTTCCAAGCAGCATCTTTGATTGTGCCTTTTAGAAATGCTACACTTTCATAGAAGGTCCTTATTATTGCTGCATCAAAAATTTTTAAATCCTTTATGTTTTTAATGATGAGGAGCCTTAAGTAGAAATTTTTTAGCCTGTAATAAGTTCTGTTTTAGTTTTTACTGCAACAAATCATTTATGCACGTGTGTGGGCATGGGATTTCTTGCTTGAAGGCATCCATGAACAAAATAGCAAGTACAGAAATGCCTATAGGATTCTAATACTAAAAAACAGTACTAAAAGAGACTTTTTCTCTTGTACATCCCAAAATGTCTTGATATTAAAACTGCCTACTGTAAAATGGCACTAACATTTAAAAAACACATATTCAGTATCCTGTTGCAAACTATGACAATTTAAACAAAGTAGTCTAAAAAGAGTATTAAGCGAAGTTTGGGCTTTGACCTAGTACTCAAGTCCATTTTATCATGTGCTCAGAACAAATATTTGAACTGCATAAAGTTACTCTGAGAGTTACATAAATTGAGATCTGTTACTCAAAATTAAATAGAGCCTTTGATTTTTAAGTTTAGAAGAAATACAGCCTTTCTGGTAGAGACAAGCACAAAACAGGCTGAGAAACCCAGATATGTAGTAGTAAGCAGAGGAGAGACCTGAACAGCTTATCCTGTTTCCTCAGCGTGTGCTTTGGGCTGCCGGGGTGCGTAAGAATTGCCTGGCTAGCTCCACAGCACGCCAGCAGCTTCTTGGGACCGAGCTCCCCCGGCAGAGGGGCAGATGGCCTCGGCCGTGTCCGAAGATCTGGCAAAGCTTGCGCTCCAGCTAAATGAGGTCGCATGAGTGATGGAAAGGAGGCTAGGCAGGTCTCTGCAGCAGGGTGAGTTTTATCGAGGGAGAGGAAGGGTACATATTGAGGTAACGGCTGCAGGGATCTGCCCAAAGCGGGGAGGAGATTGCACAGAGTGATAAAGGTTTCCAGAAGGGAGGAGCGACCCACCTCCTGGCCAGTAACAAAACAGCACTGAGTGATTGATTTAACATAGTAACAAATAGGAGGCTTGTTGGGGAGGGACCGCAACTTCTGCTCCAATCACCTTCTGCCCACGGTAGAAGATTCTAGGGACAGGGCGTGATTGACATATCACAGAGGGGGAGAAACGGGGGAGGGAACCTGAGGCAGGTGCCATCTTAACACAATTTGACTTAATACAGAATGAACTTTAAACTTAAAATGCAAACTTAAAAAACATATAACAGCAACTGAAAAGCGGTCGCATTGCGCACCGCAACATTGGGCTACTTGGCTGTGTGGCAGGGCTATGTCTGTCCCAAATTTTCTGTCAAGTCTTGGACATGAAATTCAGTGCGAAGGTAAAAAAGCCAAAAAATTCCATGGCCTGATGCTGGGGGCACTCAGCTGGAGCACAAGATAGAAATCTGGAGCCTAGTCCTATTAAACGTTTGCCTGTGCTGAAAGTAAATGACTTTCAAAAGCAGAGATTCATCTTACTCTAATTAATAATCTGACAAATAAGGACTTTTACTTGGAAATGAGAGAGATCCATATGCTATTTGTATATATTTCAAATTCTCCTTCTTCCAGACGTACCCAAGAGCTTGTTGGCTGCTGGGGGGAGTCTGTGTGTCTTCAGATTACTCTTTTTTCCTTTTGTCCAGAGAGCCAATCATGAACAAGGGAAATGTTCTATCCAAAACTGACAAGTTAACTGAAAAAGTAGTTGTTTCGAAAGATTATATTTTCAGTTACATTGGTAATAATTTCTAAGCTGAGGTAAAAAGGCTGAACCCAGGAGAAGAGAATTGCATGACTAAGCAAATACTTCACAAAGTGTGCTCATGTGCACTAACATTCTTTCAGGGAAAAATAGGAACTGGTAATAACATTTTACTAATAGAAATTATAAAAAATAATAATGAATGACAAAAAAATCTGAGATGTGTAGAGATTAAATGAAAAATAGTACCAGTGTAGAACAAGTAATGAAATTATAATTTGTTACCCAGTGGTTACAGCTTGTTTTGTCATCTCACAAATTTGTGTACTGATCTTACAGATTTATGAATGTAATTGTTGTATCATATTCTCATGTATAGATATATCTGAAACAAAAAAATTGTACATCAAATGGCTCCAACTTTACAAAAAATACATTAGATGGCATTGTAAACTTCATACAATGAGATGGAACTAGAAGTGGATTTTTTGTAGTTGTTTCTCTGACACTTGGATTTAAAAAAATCACATTATATTTTTTGAGGGGAATCTAGCAGACTAATTTCACTGCTGCAAAACTGAAGCACCCCTATGACTGTGATGGGAGGCAACATTATAGTGGATCAATACATGTCCCAGAGTTTACAAAAAGCCTGTCTCATCACAGCTACAAGTATTTAAACCACATTTAAAATCTCCATAATCTCTTGATTATCATGTTATAAAGAACCTTATGGAGTCCTGCAGGAATTTTGACTTAAGGCCCTTGCTTTGAACGGGGATGCCATGGACAAAGACCTATATCTATAATGTTTACTTGACAATGTTTTCTGTCTTTAGGAGAAATCTGTATGTTCTGAGGCACTTACCCAAAACCTAAGTTGTTGGTTACTTCAAGAAAAGTAGCCAGTAATAACAAGATCTGAAATTAGGAAACCTAAAGTTATTTAAAGCCATACAAATGGAAATGCAATAAACATTCTGATAGCTCTGCCTTCACAAGCCTATAATAACAAGACACTTCAGAGAAGATACTACTGAATAGTTTTTTTCTAGGTTTGTTCACCTCCATGATGTTGAGCAATGCCATTTTCCTGTTCTGTGGAAGGGTGTGCTGAGTCCTCTTGAAAAATGCCATTCTGGTCACATTAGGCCGTTGGGGAAGGCTGTAGGGTGAAGTGGAGCAGTCCAAACCACCATTAGAGTGCCCTTTTGCTCCAAGTGCTCCCACAAACCACCAGAAAGAAATGCTTTCTCCTTCCCTCCTGCATCTCCAGTGGCAAGGTGGGCCTCCATGTGAGTGCAGAGGTATCAGAGTTTTACCCTGAGATGGAGACAGTGAGAGCCTCTGCTCCTCAGGAAGAGAAGAGCAGAGCCCAAATTTAGCAAATTTGCATTTTAAACTCCCAGCCTCATGCTTCTTTTTCATAGTCTACTTATGAATTATCCCACTGGCCAGACATTCATCCAGAGTAAATCCACATCTCAGCATGCTGAAGACATATTATTGGTCTTGCATATTACAGTCTAGTAAGTTTTTTGGTATGTCTTTCCCCTTCTTCAGACATTCAGTGGGACATGTACCACTGCAGTGGTGGTGCTGCTGTGCTCTCCAAGGCAATTAAGCAACAACATTTTGTATTAAAACAGTGGATATAACTGGAGAGGGTGAGCATGAAAAAACAGTCTGTGTTCTCTGAACAGGACTTGAGTGCCCTGGAGTTTTCTCGTTTTTCTTTTTCCTCATTATAATCTTTCTGTATATTGTGTAGCTTGATTTTTGGTGCAGCTTTCATTTGAAAGAACTAACAATTGTTTTACTATTCTGCCAGATAAAATAGGAAAAAATATCTCTGAAAAGATTTTTTAAGGGATAGGGGAAAGTATACTACAACAATCCAAAACCCTTTTTTAGGCCGTTCTGATAAACATGGATGATTACAAGTAAGGTAAAATAAGCCTGGAAGCAATTTTGAGATTATAATTAATCATAAGAACGTTTAGACCAAGCTGCTGCTAACACTTATTGTAAACTGCAGGTGGCACCATTTATACAACATTTTAAAGAGCAGCTGGGAAAAAAAGTTCTCCCTTTTAATTTGAGCTTTCTGATGGCTTGCCGTGATCGTATAGTGGTTAGTACTCTGCGTTGTGGCCGCAGCCAGCAACCTCCAAATCCGAGTCACGGCAGGGGATGATGTCTCTTTTGAGGAGATGTAATTACAGGTTGCATACCAAATGTAATCCATTAGTGATGTCTAAGATGAGAAAGCAAATAGAAGCTCTGTAACTTTTACAAGAATGTTTTTCTAAAAGAGTACTTAGCATAAGTAAGTGTTAATTCAGAAATCCTGGTGCCAAGTGGAATTTTTTTAAATTTAAACTTTTATGAATAGTGTGAAAAATGCAATCTCATGGTGGTTGTGGAATTTTTACTCCTTACAGCTACTTAATGTCTGGACTGAGCAATGAAGCCTCTTCAGTTTTGATCTTTCCTAGTTTCTCATGCTAATAAAACAATCAGCCTGAATTGCTTGGAAATATGACAGTGCTTCTTACCTTGGCCTGTACTGCTGCCAGCAGAAGATCTTTGCTGGTGACAGACACAAGGAACCATCACTTGTCTGTTGTTTCTCTTTGTTTTTATAGTAGGAACGCTGTGTGATTTCACTGTCCTCTTTCACTGAATAATATGAGTGCAGATTCTCAGTACAAAGACTTCTAAAATTACAATTTTGATTTAGTAAATTGGTTATGGTACCTAACAGACGTTTGTGTAATAAACAAACAAACAAAATTACATAATTGGTAATAACTACACAAATAAAACATGATTATGACAAGTTGATAAAGAATTTTTAAGCTACTGAATAGTTTCTCGTAGTTGGTCCTTTAATTTGATATGGAGTCAGTTCAAGAGCATGTTCTCCTTTTCTCTCACTGCTGCATCTGACAGGACATCAGCCCTTTACAATGGATAACATATCCAAAAAGCCCAGATAGATTCAAGCTTCCTGCAGTAGGCCAACTGCTTCAGGGTGTGAATGACAGGTGCCTATCTCTCTCCCCAAGGGAGCAGGAAAATTCTTTATCATCCTTCTCAGTGAGGAATGAAAACAAATCTTTTTTAGCACTGTAGTCAGAAAAAAACAAAGCCCTGCATGCTTGGAAACCTGGGAGGGCACACCACCTTTAGAGGCTGTGGGCTTAGATGTCCTAGTTTTGATGTAGTAGGCTAATGACCCCTGGCGTGTTAGGACCTCCCTCATGTTCATGAGAGCTCTTTCTGTTGTATTTTTCAAAATATCGTTGAGAATTCCTCTGATTAGCCTTTGATTTCCTGTCTAAATATCATTCAGCCTTTTAGGAGCATGTCAGAGCAATTAACTTGTTAATTCTTGGTCTAATTGATGAGACAGATGTGACTGATTTCCCAAAAGAAAGCAATTTAGAAATATGCACTAGCATGAAAGAGACCAGGATGATCTTTAGTACTCTATCCCTGCTGTAGTCTTTTGGAAATGTCATCTGCTGTGTTAGATTTTATGAAATCTGGAAATAGCAAATTAACTCATCACAGGTGCACATACTCTTTAAAGAATCCTAGTGAATTAAGTCCTGAAAAAGGAATTGAAAAATTACCACACACCAAATATTTTGCTCTACTTATTCATCATCCTGAGTCTGCTAAAGCACTCAAATCACCTCTGCTTGACCTCAACCTACCTGGAACTGACTTCTCTATATCCAGTGTTCATCTGTGTAATTATTGATGATTTTGAAGAATTTCATTAGGATACTAGACAAATTCCAAGTGCCCTTTAAAAAAAATTATGATGGCTTACTAGAAAACAGTAGTTAATCAGTTTGATTTATTTTATTTGTGATACCAACAGTTGTTTTGCTAGCTCAATGGTCAGACTATAAACTGAGACCAAGGATAGCGTAGGCAGATAATCAAACCTTTCTTACCACTTCCCCCTGCAGTTGTTTATTCTCCTCACAAGAAAAAGAAAATTAAAAGCCAGGTTCATTATGGAATATAAACATGCAAGCACAGATGGCTCTCAGTGTTCCACTTCCTGAGAAAATATTTATTAATTTTCCCTTCTCATTAGGGAAAAATAAAATGAAAACTTCAGTGCAAAAGAGGTTCCACGGATGACAGGACTTCACACTAGGAAACACAAAGAGGTAATCCTGGAACTGATTTTGAACAGTGAATTGCACAAAGATTTGCATGTATGTTGCTGGAATATACAGGTTGTCATGTCTGGCAGACAACTCCACATAATACTTTCCCAGCTGAAAACTATGGTCTTAAAAAAAAGAATAAAAATAAAAATAATAATATATTAAAATATTAAAAGGTTTACATAAATCGATTTCTGAAGCTCTGAATTTTTTTATTGTCTAAGAACAATTTGGGGGCCAGATAGAAAGGTTCACTTCTCTACCTTTAGGCAGCAAACTGAAAGCAAGCATGAGACGAATAGTAGTTTCAAAACAAGGCATGAGAAGAGAGTACATGCCTTCCTTTGCAGTTTTCCCATGTCATTTCATGCTTGTTATTGTTTTCATGCATGGCTCATTCTGCATAGAACATAAAATCTTTAGGACATGGAGGTGTCTATCTCCAGATCCCAGCACAACTCCTTTGTTTCTTGGCACTGAAATTAAAAACTAATATGATGTAAACATCAAGTTCTTGGAGAAAGATTTCTTTCTTGTTATTGCATCTTAACATTAGCTGTTGATTAGGGCCAAAACTACAAGAGTTTTTAAGTTATAGAGAAAAACAGCTAGTTTTTGAAAATGAAGCACTGAACAAAAAGTCTTGAAAACTTTTGAAACATTAATAGAGGCTAGTGTGGGTTTCTGTTATTCTTCATTTTTCAGGAGTGCAGCAAAGTTGGTTGTATCCTATCTGATATCCATATTGGGTATTGAGCAGGATAGAAGTCAGTGGCTGTTTTAAATCTGCAGTCATCAAATCAAATTAATTCTGTTTTTTTCATTCTCTTTACAGGAGTGTAGCTCATATTAAAACTTTTATAGATCCCTTCTGAAATCCTTTCAAAAGGCTGTGGTCAAGTAGACTCTTTGAAAGGAAATATGTGGTAAAAAGAACTTCTGAAATCTTAAATACCTGGTTGTGCTTTAGCAAAGAATGCCAGGAATTCACTTCACAGGTGGGATGATTTTACATCTGCAAATTCAGCTCTGAGTTTACATGTGATTATTGTAGAATGGGTAGTAATTGGGAAAAATTTGGCAGACAGAGAAATTCCTGAGCCTGATGTGTAAACAGAACTACATAAACAATATCTGATGTTGCAGTTCTGTTCTCGTAATCTATCTTTGGTGTTTCTTGAAAGAAAACATGTCCTGGTCAAGACTGCTTCTTATTCATAATGCTTTGGCAGTTGCAGCCCTGGAGAGAGCTGCACCAGAACACATGTGAGGACTATTGTTCAGTTTGTGAAGCTTTTGACTTGTACCACTTTGGTTAAGCTTTGACTCAGGTTTGAGTCCTACAATGCTTTGCACTACAACTAGAACTAGAGGCCCTGAGTAGGGCCTGGTTTTACTTCTTCATCAAAAGCTCAGCACAAATCCAAACCCACCAAATGTCTCCAAAACTATCTAATTAATGGTTTATATTTCATTTTTTTAAAATGTATTTCTCTATATGTTTTCATCTTAAAATTCCAAGTTCTCATTTTTCTTTATTCTAAAATCTTTATAGATGTGACCTTTTGATTTAAAATCTCACAGAAGCAAAATCAGCTCTTTCATTCAGATTCAAACGCATGTGATAAATATCTCTTTTACAAAACTTCATGAAATTAATTCTCATGCTTAATGTTTTACAACTTTTTCCTCCACTCTTTTATACAGAAATGCTGTGTATGTTTTCTGTGCACCAAATACAATTCAGGAGATGACACTTTTGATACTCCTTCCAAAAGAATTCTTTCTTCTCCACAAAAAACTTCAATCCAAAGGGATCTCAAAACATAGTGGTTTAAAAGTCTTTAAGAGAGTATAATTTTGATATTTTGTGATAATTGTGATAATTAAAAAGATTCTTTTATAACATGGTCTGTAGTGTCAATACAATCAGCATCTTTGTGCTGCTGAGCCAGCATCTGTGTGCCTCTTTTACCTGAGAGCTGTGCATGGACCCAGCAACAGAACTCCCTCAATTTTTCTGGTAGGTTTCTTTTTGTGAATTTCCTGAATTCCAAGTTTAGATCTCATGCTTCTAGGCTCCTCAAATAATGGAGGTTTTTTGCTGTTGTTGTTATTCTCTAATATGAACAGCAAACCTCTTATTTTACTCTCCATAATTGTATCTAAACTCCTGAGGAAAATCTGGCATACTAGGATGTGCTTATTCTGGAATCTGCACTATTGCTATTATTCTCCATGCAGCTGGACGCAAAAAGGTGTACTGACCTTTTTATTGGCACAGAGAAGAAAAGTCCACCATATAGCTATGGTAAATGTTTTTATACATTTGTATAACAACCATGAGGTATAAACTGGTATTTTACTGTTACACTTGAGAAAGCAGTCTGAATAATTTTGCTAAAGCAACAGTAAGAAAACTAGCATAAAATAGAAAATTCTCGCTGGAAACATGTTCAGAAGGCTTTATTGTTGGGGTTTTTTTTGCATAAGATCTGAGCTTGATTGAAAAATAATTGTAAAAGGACTCTAGAAGTCCTAATACAAGAAACATTAAGTCTTCCAGAAAGACAAAAGTATAATTTCTAGAAAGAGATTTGTGGTTGATTCACCAGCTTTGTTTCACCATAAGGTCATTCTTAATTTAGTTTGCTGATTGATAGATTTAATGGAATTAAATATTCCCTGCAGTCTTCAGAGTTATGTGAGCTCCACTTTAAAAGCAATCCCTTTTCATCTTAATAGTCTCAAGATAGTCTTGCTTCCTTACTTAGGTCTGGACAAACACCTGAAGGAAGTTTGCCAAGAGTTGTGAATACTCTGTCTGTTGACTGAATGATGTTTGACCTCAGAAGACATACACTGTCTTCAGTAGGGAAAACTTCTGAGAATCTGCCTTCAACTGTTAGAAAAATAAATCCATTTACCATAAATTACTATTTGTTTCTTCCTCCTTTTTTAACCTGTTTCTTCTTTTTACCTGTAGTCAGGCTGTGTGCTTCAGTACGAAGAAATAATTTGGTCAAAATGAGCAGTTTTTACTTCAGCCATCAGGATGTGTACCTATCTATGGATGAAATTCCAATTGGTTACATAATCTAAGTAAGTTTGTTAATAAATTTTGAGCATATTCTATTAATAACAAATTAGAACTGTGTTGCTATATGATTCAGTGAGCATGTAAAGTGCCAGCAGTAGGGCTTGGAAATGTCTCTTGAAAGTTTCTTCCCTTTTGCCTTTCAGCCAGCTTCCCTACCTCACCATTCCCACGCTGGAAAACCAGTCCCTAGCACCCCCACCTTAATAGACAGAAACAGCCACCAGGCAATATGGACAGGAGGAATGAATGTTGCTTTGATAAACAGAGAATCTTATTTACACCACTTTTCCACCTTGTGGCAGAATCCTCTCAGTTGCATCATCCTCTCCCCCCGCCACAAAAAGGACACTGAACTTCCAGCAGGGTCTTGCTTCTCTTTTATCAGATTTATACCTAGACATGATGTCTTCCATTTGCTGCTATTGACTCATCTCATAAGTGCATAATTCTTGGAGTAAAGATACTATGAGGGCCTCACAGTAAAGAAATAAATTGCATGTAATTTAATGCCTCCTTTGCTGCTCTTTCTGGAAAAACTCTTCTGGAATTTTTCTTTGTGGTGAGTAATCCCTGGGGACAGATCGTAGAAATAAATTAACGTTTGCTGGGACAATGCAAGGACATTTGTTTAAAAATTGACAGTGTGAAATCAGAGAAAATATTGTCCAGACAAAATTAGTACATTAGTACATCTGTGTGATTTTCTTGAAATCACACAAAATGAGACAAAAAGCTCATGGTGCAAAGGGTGCCTACCACTTTGTTAGGTAGCAATGAGCCACATGAGCCTTTCTTTTGTGCAGCTCCTGCATTCTCTGACCTGTTTTTTCAGTGCATCAGACACTGCAGTGGTTTCTGCAGTGAGGGTTTGCGCGGGTGCCACCTCCAGCCCCGCACGGGAGGACTCCATCAGCGGCGTGCCCTGACTCGCCTTTCAGCCCAGCTTTCTGCGGCCACAGCGCAGAATGCTGACCACCGTGCGACACGGCAGGCTACAGAGGGCATGTCCGAGGCTGCGTTGTCTGTCCCGCGATGCAGAGCCGCGCAAGCATTGCCATCTAGCGTGGGCTGGCTAGAACATGTCCCTGTGGCCATCCTCCCTCCCCGGGCCGGCCGCCGCTGCTGCCGCGCCCGCGGGCGTGCCTCGGTGGGATGGCGGCACTGACACAACACCTGCCAAAACGCTGTGGTCGCAGAAAAATATTCCCGCTCCTTTCAGCAACTGCAGTCTGTTGATGAAGTCTTCCATTGCCTTCTGCCTGGCCAATGTCTATCTTCAAACTTACAGTAATTTTGGTCTGTGAATTTTCTTTCTGTTTTCAGAAAGCAATGGGGGAAAACCTGGTGAAAGTACATTCAAAGTTACACAATTATTTTTAAAGCTATTGCAAAGGAAGCACGAAAATATATGTTCCTCTCCTGCTGTAAGCCAGATTTCAACCAAAGTTACCATAGCCATAGTGCATAGTACCAGCCACTGGACTGTCACAGCAAGCTGGCACATTGTGACAGGTTTTGAACAGACGTGGCAGAAAAATATCAAGTCTAGTAAAATAAGAAATGCTGAAATCAGTGAGTCTTAAAGAAGGATTTCTGCTCAGGCTTGAGAGTTAAGGTTTCAAAATCCAAGTGTTCTTAGTAGAGTTATTCTAATAATTGTCTTATTAAAGATCTCATACGTGCCATTTAGTCTCACTTTTTAATTCTGTATCTGACAGTGATAACAAGCAAAGATCGATAATACCAAGTATCTTCCCAATTTTGTTAATTAGTTTAAAAAGTGGAAGGAATTGGTGGATACACCAGATGGTTGTGCTGTCCATCGCAAGGGACCTCATCAGGATGGAGAAATGGGCTGCCAGGGAGTCCTGGAAACTCAACAAGTGGAAATGCCAAACCTGGCACCCAGGGACGAACAACCCCATGCGCCTGCACATGCTGGGGGCTAACCAACAGAGTGCTCCCTGTCTGTCATGGAAAGCAGCGTGACCGAAAATGGCCTGGGAATCCTGATGGACACCAAGCTGACCATGAGCCAGCAGTGTGCCCTTGTGGCAAAGAAGACCAAAAGCCACCCAGGCAGAACTTTACAACAAGTCAAGAGAGGTGACCCTTTCTCTGTCCTCAGCACTGGTGAGACACATCTGGCTGGTCTGTCCAGTGCTGGGCTCTTGGGTAAAAGAGAGACATGAACATACTGGGGCAAGTCCACTGAAGAATCACTAAGATGATGAAGGGCTTGCAGCTTAAACAGTGGAGCTGGGGTTTTTTACATTCAAGAAGAGCAGGCTTGATGAAGGAGTTTATCAATGTGCATCCATATCTGATGGGAGGGTAAAGATGCTGGAGTCAGGCAGTGATATGCCTGGAACTGTATGCATGGAGACAGCCAGAGTGTATGCAGTGAGAGGACAGAAGGTGGCGGGCAGAAATTGAAATAAAGGAAGTTATTTCTAAATATAAGAAAAACTTCCTACTGTGAGGGTACTTGAACACCAATTGCACAGTGAGGTTGTGGAGTTTCCCTCGTTGAGGTATTCAAACCTGACTCAATATGGTCTCGGGCCACACCCAAGATTTGGCCAACTCTGCTCAAGTCACCATGGTACTAGAGATTTCCAGAGGGGCCAGCCAGCCTCAGAGATTCTGATCCTTGGGAAAAGGAAAAAAAAAAACCAAAATAAGAGTAACTCAAGCCTCTTAACAAAACAAAAAAAAAAAAAAAAAAAAAAAAAAAAAAAAAAACAAAAAAAAAAAAGAAGAAAAAAAATATAATGGCAGTGCTTGAAAAAGATTGTTTTAACATTTCTGTAATGTATATATGTACTTAACAGCACAGGCAATTGAGCAGAGGTTCATGAGTGCCAAGAAATGGGATACTGAAAGCTTGACAATCTTCCCTGTCAAAATCCACAGTCTGTGTGAGCCAAAGAAGTAAGCAATGGCTGGAGACTGAGTATCTTAGTTGTGCAAAACCTTCTTCTATGTTTTCAGAATTGATAAAGGCCTTATAACATGCATCTTGCCCAGCACATGTGTGTGCTATATTTTTCCCGGGAGTTAGAGGTACCCAGTGATGGATATGAATGTTTAAAGGTATAGATTAGCAAGATTTCCTGGAATTTTACAGCTTCTTATTTCGCCAAAGTGAATGATATACATTACATTGTTTCAGGCAAATTCCATGTGATTATTCAAAAAGAAGCTGGCTATCTAGCAGCCACAAATAAATAAAAACATGTCAGTTTATCACTGTATTCACACTCTTTTTAAATTTTTTTTATTTTTTTAATATCTTCACTAAATGTTGTATGTGCACATACAACATACACCCCATATCTGGCTGTATGTGCTAGAATAATAATAGGAATATTCACAATTGTGATGCAAATTAATTTCATTTATCAGGTTTTATTCTGTCCCAGTATTTGCAGTTCTGGATTTGATCCAAAAGTCTAAATTATTTTATCAATGTGGCATAATGCCACATTTCTGCACCTAAACTTGTATGCATAGCTTTCATTGCAATTCTTAGTAAGACTCTGAGTTAAATGAGAGACTTTAACATCTGTAATACTTGTGCATGGTCTAATGTAGATAAAATTCCTATCCACTTCATATTTAAGGCCTACTTTCAGCCCAGTAATCTCTCTCTGTTGCTCCCATCCTCCATACTTCTGTTGAAAATAAACCATATTGTTGTCAGAAAACCCAATGCAAATCTATTAATTGTATGGTATTGTGTGTCATTCTAGAACAAAAATGATTTTTTACAACATTTTAAACTAAAAAGCATGCTTGTGACATTAGTAGGTATGAATCAAAGCTTTTGCCTTTGATTCATCTTGTGCGTTTGTAACTGTTAAACATGATTAGTTGCTGTTGGCATCAAGGGGAAAACCTGTCACATTAAACTGTGTCAGCATGTCTGAATACAAAGCATGTGGCTCTGGGGATTCCTTGGTTTGATAGCATGTTTCTTTAGTTGATTGTGGTTGCTGAAATTTAGATAAAACCTTGATTCATTTGGAAATTCAAAATCTTGGGCTGATGGTCCTGAACATCAGCAGGTTTCCTTGAAATAATCCTGGCGCATTGTCTTTCCAGTGTTTCCATTTAAAAATAATCCAAGAACCAGTGGTTGGGCCTAACTTGGTATCAGAAGCAAAGAAACTTAGCTGTGCTCAAAGGGTTGCAAGGTTGCTTTACATCAGGGCAGGCATCAGCAAGGTTATTGAAAAGAGGGTTCTAGAATAACGCAAAACTCAGAGGCAAGTAGAGTTGAACTGAAGTCCTGTCATCTTTTTGTGTGTTTAGCATGTAGCTACTAGAGGAGAGCAAGACTGCTCAGGTCCGTAAGCACTCTAACTCACACTGGTAAAGCAGACCTCTGCCCCAAGGCATCTGCAGAGTCATTTGTAGTGCAGTTTTCAATATTGCAGGAAATGTTACTGCTACAGTTCAGATCCTGCTGTTGCTGATAGTAAAATCCCCTCACCCTGTAATTCATTTTCATCTTACCTTACTGCCGGTCTTTCTTTGTGTATCACGACTTAAATTTTCAGTGGATTGAACCTCTGTTCTGTTTGCATTATATCAATGTAAAGTAGCCCATGGATACATGATATGTGTTATTGCATGCTTAAGTAGTAACATAACTTCCAGAAAAAATGGCCCCAGAGCAAGAGGCTTCTTCCTGGGCTATGCTAAAGATGCAGAAGAGCTAATTCAACTGCTAAGGCCTGTGCACTTTCCTGAGAAAAATAAATAAGCTTCCCTAAGCGGTGTGCATTCGAAAATAAATTCTTTGATAAACTAAATTTCATGGCAATCATCCCAATAACAAGGCAGCACTAAATTAGTCTGAAGAGTTATTTGTTAAACTAAAACTTTTAACACAGTATTATCTCTGCAAATATTCAAAATGTAGTAATTGAACCTCTTATTATACTTTTTAGTTGTCTGAGCTGTTATGTATAGAAGATTATATGAGAATTCAATGCAGACTGCAGAATTCTTAGAGTATGCATTCAATGTAATATTAGACAGAAAAAAATACTTGGGTTTGAAGTGTGTCAGTGTCTTTTCCAATAAAATTTTTTTAGAAATCCTTTATCATAACCTGAGTTTGATGATAAACATCTCACAGTTTAAAATCTTTAAAAACTTTTAAAATTAATTTCTCATCTTAAGTTAGTACTGACTTAATGTAAAAGATAGTGAATGGTTTTTATTAATTTTATACTGTCTAAACAATACACTGGATAATAAACCTACCTTTAAGTAAACCTGTCTGGCAAATTAACCTATGTGATCCTGAGGAAATCTGTGAAACATCCTATGACTCTTTTGAGTTGGAGTTCTGGTGCAGAAACATGACTCCCAGAATGCTGAAAAGAAGCCAGAGGAGAATGAGGGTGGATACTGACAGTTAAAACCAGCCACATCCAGCTGTTTCACTCTGTCAGGCACACATATGCCAAAACCTGTCTTAATTCATGACCAGTATTAATTTTATTGTTTTATTTTTGAAGGTTGTTCCAACTCTAAAGCAGTTCAGAGGTGATATATCCCTCTGTGATGAGCATGTCAGACTGGAACAGGCTGCTGTTAAGAGACTTCTGGTTTGAAATCCTACCTTTTGTACTCACAATTGATATAGACACAGATAGCAGCAGTCAAGGACAACATTTTAAACAAGCATTAAAGACCCACTTGCAAAATTCCGAGCTTTGGGGGTTAGAGTGTGGAGGAGCCAAACAGATTTCTTGGCTGTTCAGACAGTACTGAATCTATTCAGAAGAAACTTTTTCATCAGAACACCTCTCCTATGAGGAAAAGCTGAGAGAGTTGGGTTTGTTCAGCCAGGAAGAAAAATAGGCTTCATAGCGACCTGATTGTGGTGATCCAGTACCTGAAGGAAGCCTACAAAAAAGATGGACAGAGACTACTTACAAAAGCATGTAACTGGAACAGGCACTGGAACAGGTTGCCCAGTGAAATTAGGGATGCCCCATTCAAATGTCGAAGGCTAGGTTGGATAGTGCTTGGAGCAACCTGGTCTAGTGGAAGACCCATGGCAGGGGGGTTGGAACTAGAGGACCTTTAAGGACCTTTCCAACCCAGACTACTTTATGATTCTATGATAACTATGGCAGTAGTGTGAGAAATTTTACAGAATTTAACTTGATTTACAGCTTGTTCTTGGAAAGGATAACCATGAAGCAAAAACATAAAGGAAATATTTACACACCTCTTATGCAGAGGGCTGGCAAAATTTTCAGACCAGCTGTTAAAAGTGGAAAACTCATCAGACCATTTCAATCCTATAACAAAATTGAATCTGATCATGGATGGTACCTGGGCATCCTTCAAAATAGGAAAAGGATTTCAAAACCAATTTTTAAATTAAGAGATTGCTTATAAAAGGGAAAATTATTTGAAAATTAATTGGACTCAGAAGCTCAGCTTTCATAAAACAAGGTGCATATGAAATCTAGAACATTTTTTAATTAGGTTGAGGTTTTCTTCTTGGAAATAAACAGGTTTATCTAACATGTTCCCATATGAAGATTTCCATCAACACACGTATGTAACAAAGCATGAAATTACTTTTATGCTGCAATTCCACAGCCACACAATTTGTTATTTCACCTGGGTCTAGGCAGCATTGTCCCCCTCAGCATCAATAGTAAATATGAATACTTTTTATATTGTATGCATCTTAAGTCCTGTGCTTCTTCAGTCCACAACACTTTGCTGGTTTCCTGAAATCTTCATCCTAATGGCTAGTTGCTTAATTCCTCTAATACATTAATAGTCATTAGCAGCATCCTATAATCCTTCTAGCAATATACTGCCATTCCTAGCAAACACTGGAAGTGCATGGATCAGAAACAATATCAGTCTCTGCCAGAGAGCCTTGCTCGGTGGTGCTGAAGATATAGATAGATATAAGATGGCAACCACATCTGCCTACTATCACCAGCTCATGGCATCTGTGGCTGGAGCAACTGTACAAATTTTGCTGCTACAGCCAAGCTTTTATCTTCAGCTATCAGACTGTACTCATTACTGTTTCAGGAAACAAACAAAAATAAACATACCAGCTCCTAAATTACTGGTGGTTCACACAGAATCCTACTATCTTTCAGCTGCTGCCAGTAGGTCATGATTTCCAGTGTAAAATCATGTCACAACACAAGTAATAAGAGTTTAGTAAAAGACAAAATGGTACAAAAGCAGACCAATTATGTGAACTTTTGTGCAAGTTGATCAAATCTTTGTATAATTTTTCTTGAAATGTAATTCCGTACAGATGCTTTCAGGTTTCTTCTCTGAGTCTTTTTAGGGATATATTACCAGTTCTTACCCATTACAAATATTTCTTTCAAAGAAAGGTAACCTTGGTATCGCCAGAACATTTCTCAGAACTTCCCTTGTTCAAATCCCTGCACCTAAACTAGACAGGACTATTCTAGTTGTTATTTGGCTGTTATTTGTCAAAAAGTCTTCTCTCATCTGTTTTTGATGTTTTCTTCAGACTTAAAAATTTTTAAACAACCTCACAAGCATAGTGGATGGTATAAATATATAATGAGTTCGTTCTGTATGATGCTGATGACACCATCTAAAGCATCAGGTTAGTAAAATAGTCAATGACCATAACAGCCGTGTAGCACAGTGTCCATGAGAACTGAAATTAATTTCTCTGTAGATCTCCCATTGGCAACTGTCAGATGTTGACCACAAACATGATAGCACTTTTCCTGCTTCTGTGAGATGTTTAGGATTGAAATGAAAAGCCACTGTAATTTTTGTTTTCTGTTATTTAATGTACCATTTTATCTTTTTGGAGATAGCTTTTGTTAATTCAGTTGGGACTCATATATTGTGTGCAGTGTGATGAAAGCTACCTTAGTAACCAGCTCAACAACCTGCGCTATAAAACGTACATAAATGCATCTTCTATTCTTGGTAACAAAATAGAAGACTTTAAAAATTATTAGGTTAGTTAGCATTAAAACAAGGGTGTTCAGATTATTATGGTCAGATTTTGTAGTGCAAATTAGTTCTTCAACATGCTATTTAGAGTAAGGAAAATTAGCTCAGGGGATGACAGAATGAGAGCTGCTTCTAACAAAGGCCTTTGAGACTCTGGAGGTAGCAGAACTTTGTAGTGTTTTCAGTCCTAAAGTTAGAAAGACATTACACTTCATGATGTCTGAAGTTACATCATTGCACTTCATGATGTCCTAAAGTTAGAAAGACTTTGCACTTCATTCTGCTGAATGCAAACAATTGAATAAGCCATAAAATTTCTACAAAATCCCACACATATATTGTTTAAAAAAAATCCTCAATTGTCTTATTTAAGATTCTGCATGCAACTAAAAGTGTTAAAGATTTCATATTCATGATGTTTTGTTATGCTCCAAAGCTGCAGAATATAAAAATTATGTAGTTTATATTTGTCTGGTAATTAAGATTTAGCTAGCAAGAGCTCATAAAGAACAGGCACAATAATGTCAAGCTTCTGACTTCCTTCAGAAATCTAATTCATGGCCTTTTGCTCTGTATTTGAATAGTTTGAGGGATGCTTGAACATTTTTAGAGAATACCTATTTTTAGAAAAACTCAAACAGATACCTATTTTTAGAAAAACTCAAACAGTCAATTTATATCTGTGAAATAACAAAATGTTAAAATATTACCAGGTTAAAAATGAGTCTAGGAACTTGATTAAAAACTGAACCTCATAACTGAATTAAAAACTATTAAAATCTGTTTGGTGTTATTAATGTGATCCTAAAAAGAGAGCATTGTTATTTCATAGTGATTTAACCAATCATGTTTACATTTTGAATATTTGGAAAATTCTGATTTTTATTGATATGATCTGATTTGTTTAATTTAAAATTTGCTTTTAATGCATACATTTTTGGGAAAAAAAAAAGAAAATAGTTGTATACGGTGCCAAAAGGAAAGTGACATCAGGTTTTCTCTGTAAGCAGTAGTGCTGTTTGCCACATAATTCTCACATGTTCCTATCTTTCCCTTTTTGACGTACGTCAGAATCATCTTAAACATGTGATAAGGAAAAAGATTTTATGAAGTTTGGAGCTGTAAAGTGATTGCTGTGTCACATCCTGTTCTTTTTGTAATTGAACTGGGTTTCCTGCTGCCATCTCTCCTCTGTTAATCACCTCTATATTCACCAGAGGTTATAACCAGGTCATAACCACTGGCAGAACCAGCCTTGTGGTCATCGTCTAAGCTGGCCCTTGTCGTGGTTTAGGAATGGTACTTCCCCACTCAGTGCCCCACAGAGACTCTCCCAAATCAGGTGCTGCTTGTTCACTTCCCCATTACCCTTCCCCTTGTCACTCCAGCAGGATGGAGCTGAGATTTGGAGGTACAAAAGGCGAAGATCATCGGTTGAGATAAGAACAATTTACTTTAAACAGCAATGAGATAAGAAAACATATAGTAACAGCAACAATATTAACGACAGAAGAATAGAAAAGAGTGTGATCCAAATGCAAAAATGCTCAGCATAGACCTAGAGACCAAGAACAATGGCAGAAAATGCCACAATATTTTCATCCTTCTTCTCAGAAGACAGCGAGTACCTTGCCCCCTCCCCTGGCAATGGTGTAAGGTGGTATGGAATAAACCTTCAGGTCCTGGCCAAAACTAGAACATGCGTGTAAATTGACTCTCAAGGGCACAGTGAGAATGTAATTTCTTAATGTTAGCAAATATCTGTTTCTCAAAAGAGATAGTACATAGCCTATGATATTGAGATATTAGTAATATAAATGATATGCCAGTGTCCTTTCAAAATCAGGTATATTCCTAAGCATAATTAAATAACTCTGTTTAGGATGCATTAGTAGCAATTACAGCTATAGTATCCTAATATTTATGCAATCAAGCAATTACCAAAAAATAATTATATGAGTTGTCTTAAATGGATATAACCTGAAAAGGTTAATGTAAGCCAGAGACAATTAATCACTTCTTCTGTAATAACCAATAATAAGAAATGTTTATCAAACATGACCTTGTCTTCCCTCATTTTGCAGCATGCTATCAGTGCCCTCAGCCGGCAGTGCATTTGTTGCTGTCGTGTTTTGTGGGGAAAGCAAACCAAATAGAGCCCCTCTCTGTTCGCGCCCAGTCCTCAGCAAGACATCTAACAATAAACCCTTATTTTTCATATGTGTGAAATCCAGACAACATTATTTTTAATATATGTAAAATCAAGCCATCAAAGTACAGATTATCATGGCTGATAGAAAGATGCTTTTCAAATCTTAGATGAAACAAATGAAAGAAGGTAAACCACAACAGGTGTATAATTTTAACAGCAGCACATATAATGATCTCCTAAATGGGACTCAAACTCTAATGCCTAAAAACACTCTGAGCCATGATAATAGGTTGTAAATATTTAAAGGCTTCCTATGTACCAATACAATTTTATAGTTTTACTTAGATGCTCTTGCCCTATACAAACAATAATTTTAAGCAAAAAAGGTAACTGCCATGCTACTCATGATATACATTTTTATGATGATTGAAATGACAGACTTGATCCTGATTTTAGACTTCACTTTGACTAAACATGTAGCACAATGAAAACAATTATTACAGTCAAACACATATTGTGGGGTTTGTTGGTTGGTTTTTTGTTTTGTTTTGGTTTGCTTTGGTTTGGGGTTTTTGTGTTGTATTACTAGATTACACAATTGTGCATGAAAACCATTCAAAATTATTTGTCTGTTAAGACTTAATAACTTGTTTCATATAATTCGGACTTTTTTAATGTGGTTAGGCAATGTTTTCTTTCCTCAAAATTTAAACAACTTGCTATTTCAATTGAGCATTTTGTTTTCCGGGTAAAACAAGCTCCCTCTGCTGGATCTGGAAAGAATGTGAATCTGCCTAGGTCCTGCGGATGAGGGCTGCGCAGTGATTGGAGCTTTGCCATTCATTTTAGGAAAGCAAATTTTCTTATTCTTCGTGAAAAGTAAGATTATAGATTTATTACTAAAATAGTGTTAAATATGATATTAGGAAAAAATTCTTTACTGTGAGGGTGATGAGACACAGGAACAGTTTGTTTGGACTAGTTCTGGGGGCCTCATTCCTGGAACTGTTCAAGGCCAGGTTTGATGGTGCTTGGAGCAACTTGGTCTAGAGGAAGGTGTCCCTGACCATAGCAGGGGGGTTGGAACTAGATGATCTTTTAGGTCCCTTCATATCCAGAGCATTCCAGGATTCTATGATAATATAATAATAATTTTATTGAATAGTATTTATTAATTATAATAATACAGTTATAAGTATGATTAGATGGTCATAATTATGTGGCTATAATTATTATATAGTCCTCAGTCTCCACAAGTTGCTTAGAGAAAAAAAAAAGACATGAAAATCAGAACAATTACATTCAATGACACTGCAATTCATATGATCTGCATAAAAGCCCTTATTTTTCAAAGTTTGTTACAAAACAAAAATCAGTTATCACAAAATGTACCCATTTTAAAGGATGTTTTCCTTTGGATCATTGCTGTCTCTGGACTCAGCATATGCTAACTGATGTGAATGAACTGAGGAGGAGAAGTGTGACATGTTTCTGGTCCAAATTGCAAAGTTTCATAGACAATTGTAACATTCTGTCCTTACCAGAACTGTGACCAATTAAGCCTAGAAAGCTCTCTTGGAAAGATTAGCTTTTCTCCAAAACAGACAGACAGCATGTTTCATATTAAATTTTATTATTTTGCACATCTAGTGTCATATCCTCTGGGAACTGGTTTTCATAAATCCCGCTGCATTTAATTCCTCCTCCATGAGTTTTGTAGCAATCTAATAACTGATAGTTACATAACTAGACCTTTTTGGGTTTTATTAATGTGATTTAAATTTTGACCTATAATATGCATATACTGAAGAAAGAACAAAACTGAAAGCGAAGAAGGTACAAAGCTGTCTTTTCAGATAACTGCAGGAACCCTTTGCTCAGTTGCGTGGCTAGAGGAGGATAGTGTGCTTAAGCACAGCTACATGTTGCCATTTACATGTTACTTTCCACTTCTTCCTGTCTAACTGTAACACTCTTATCTACTGGAAAAGTAGGAAAGTGCTATTCTTAAACAAGGTGGGATTAGTAGATTATGCCACCATTTCCTATGGTAAAAAGCTGCTCAGAATCACAGAACAGTTGAGCTTGGAAGGGATCTCTGGAGGTCATCTGGTCCAACCTCCTGCTTAAGCACTGTCCAGGACAGTGTCCTGTTGGTTTTTTACTATCTCCACAGACGGAGACTCCATCACCATTCTGGGCAACCTGTGCCAGTGCTTGGTCATCCTCACAGTGGAAAGGTGTTTTCAGATGTTCAAATGGAACTGCCCATGTTTCCACTTGCGCTCATTGCTTCTTGTCTTGTCACTGGATGCCACAGGAAAGAGCCTCACTGAATTTTCTTCACATGCTCCTCCTCTAAAGGTATTCATACACATTGATAAGATTCCCACTGAGTCTTCTCTTGCACAGAGCAGACTGTTTTGGCCATGGCTTCATTTTTCATGCCATATCTCTGCTCTGACCATGGGAAAAATTTCACCATGAGAGTTTCCTCATGCAAATAAAAGACACAACTCATCTATGAACAGGGCATGTGTTTTAATGCCACAGAAGAGCAACATTATGGATATGCTGAAGCCAGATACTTCCACTGTGGGCTTTTAATGAAAAGTTTTCACTGACAGCATTAGATGGCGGAAGTTCTAAGACACTGCCATATCATCTTCTGGATTTTTTTGTTGCTGTGTCCACCAGCCAACCTATCACCAGCACTAGGTAAATCACAGCTAGAGCTTTTTAAATTCTAAAGCAATTTTTACTGCCACCACTGAAAAGGCACTCGAGCTAATGCAGGACATCTCCTAAGAGTTTGGGATTAGGACAGTCACAGTAAAGGATGGCAAAGAGAAAAACTATTGGCAATAGGCATTTATTCTCATGTGTAGTAAGATGCTTTCTTTATTACATCTAACAATAGTTTGATATGACCAGTCTTGTCTCTACAGATTGACAATTACAGACTGACAAATCTAACACAAGAATCAGTATCAAAGAAAGGAAAAACATCTTAGGAGGGCCAAGAAAGTAAAAAATCACAGCATATGCTTTGATTCAGTGTCTTGAAGAGTCTGAAACTTAGAAAATTTTGCTTTTTATTTAGAATCAAAAGATTCATAATTACAAAATCTGCAAGCAAAATGTTACTTTAAGCACTTCCTACTCCCTGACAGATTCCTGCACAATTTTACAAATACCTGGCTGCAGATTTTATAATTCTGATCATTACTTTATGAGCCTGGCCATCCACAAACTTTTGCACTTGCAGTATAGTTTGTCTGTAGTATCTATATCTCACCAATCCATCTGTGAATATACTACAGGAGGTTGCTTGGAAGGCCTCACTGAGCTGAGGAAACAGGATCCACTACTCACCTCTTGTCTACACAGGATGTTACAGAAGGCAATCCAGCTGGCCTGGTGTGATTTGTCCTTGCTAAGGACATTGTCCATACTCCCAATAACTTTATTCTCTTTCCATCATCTGGACAGGGCTTCCCAGAGGACTTGCTTCATAATCTTACCAGGGACCTAAGCTGAGGCTGGCCAGCCTGATATCCCTAGATCCACCTCCTTGACCCTTTTGAGCAAGGCAATACATTATTTACCTTTCTCAAGTTGTCAGAAACCTCTCTCTGAAACACCATGATAATTTGAAGGTTGTACAGTGTGTGTCACAGGGGCATCAGCCAGCTCCCACAACATCCTGAGGGGCAGTCCATCTGGTCCCATGGGGTTGTTGCATCCAGCCTGCTTAAGTAGTCCTTAACTCCACCGTCCCTTATCCTGGGTGATGTTTCATTTTCCAAGGCCTTGATAATAGGTTTAGGGACCTAGGAGACCCAAAGACAAACACAACCAGTGAAAAATCAAGGCAAAGATGTCGCTGGGAGTCTTAGACTTTTCCATCCCTTACTGCTGCTCTTCCTGTCCCCTGATCATATCAACTCCTGCTGAGTAAGTGCTTTCCTAACTCCATCCTTTTTGTTTCTCAAAAAGTTCTTGGCGCTTTGGCCTGTTTTGCATAACCTCTTAACAAAGAGACCTGTATGCTATTTCTGAAACTGCTTTTGGCTGACACACAATGGTGCAAAAAGCTATCCAGCACAGAGTTCCAGGGGCCAGGACTACTGCTCTCTGTTTCCCAACATAGTCCATTCCAGACTGCAGTTCACACAACTGCACTGGTCTGCTGGATCAGAACTTACACTACAGAAGTTCACTTTCCTGTACCTTGAATAAGCATACTTTGAAACAATAAACATGACTAATATTCCCTCCATTTCATGACTGTGTTATACAGCTGATCAAGAGCCATTCTACATCAATGCTCCATCAGAAGCAACACTAAGCCTCAGTCTCACTGGAAAATCACTTTCAATTCACAGTTTCAGGTGCAGGTGGCACTGCATGACACCAGCCATGGGTTTTGCTCTTTTGGTATTTACATTCCTTCTGTTCTAGATAGTATGAACAGCCTCTGACCTTTTCACAGCTCATACCTGTGACAGGCAGCTGAGGTTGTTTCTTTGAGACTGTAATAAAAGAACACATGAGCAGAGGTTTAAGTTATGGGAAGTTCTGTTTGAAACATGTTAGGCTTTGTGAGTGGAATAGATTTTACTATTCCATCAAAATCTGATGTAGAAAATTCAGCAGGTTCTTTTTAATGAGCAAATATGAGACATGAGAAAATAAGTATGCCAGTTAAGGTCCACACAGTAGGAATTCAGAGATCCCATAATCCACGTCCTGCTCCAGCATCATATATGGGAAAAAAGCACATTATCTTCGCTTTTGGTCCTTCAGAAATAAATTCCTGTTTGAGACTTTACCAATTTTTAACTGTTTCAGGTGTGTATAACATAAAAGACTGACAGTAGTTTTGCTATTGTCAGCCCAGAAGCAGTCTGAAACAGATAGGTCTTTATGTCCTTAGTCAAGATGCTCCTGCCTGACCCTGATGTATCCCTTATGCATTTTTCAGTAAAGGGTGTGTGCATGTATGTATGTGTGCACTTTTATTTTTAACAGGAGAAGTAAAATATTTACCAATCTGCTATGCAAGAGACTATCACTTTTCTGGGTGCTTGGTCTAAAAAAAAAAAAAAAGCATAGATGAGGAACATTTTGAACAAGCTTTTCAATTTAGCCTATTTTCTCTCAACATACTGAATACCATAAATGCTAGTTCTGGAAACTATTACAACATTTTTAGAGCTGAAAAGTAATAATAATGAGGTCTTGCAAACAATGAACTCTATTCTCCTTCTGACATACAGAAGGATTTATGAACACATTATTGCCTGTGCATTCAAAGAAAAGTCCCTTGTGCATCAGCAAAATAGGATGCAAATAACCACAAAGTTCTTCCACATTTACAGTACTTGTTTCACCCATTTAAGTTTTATTTAGCATTTTCATTATTATTATTATACTAACAGTAGATGGCAACATTTTGTTGAAACTTGGAAAACCTTTGTGAGCTTTACAGAGTCGTTTCAGGTTTTACTCATGAGACTTAGACATACAGAGAAATAGCATATAGCATGTAATTAGCAACTATAAATCAACTAAATTGTTTAATTATCTATATAAATTAATATTGCAATTACCTTATTACCTTCAAAACTCCAGATTGCCCAGGAGACTTTCTGACTGAAATCCAGCTGTGCTCTGACTGTTTGGTGATTTGGTAAAATGTCAATGTCCTAAGGGTTAAGCTTTCCATACATAAAATCATAACCAGAGAAATCAGCAGGTTAATATCTTAAGGAGTTAGCAATAAAGCTTTTCTGAACTGCCAGCATCTCAGTATGTCTGTATCAGGGTTTTCAGTATAGGTATTTAAAACTCTCCAATTTCTACTATATCTTTCTCACCTGACAGATGCTCAGTGAATATTCCCATTTAATACTGAAGTTAATGAGAATTCTTCTGTTGGCTTGATGGAAATGGGAACATCCTCTTTAATGTTAAAGGATAGAACTCAGCTACTCAGCTACTAAGATCACAATAAAACTGAAATCTCTTAACCCTTTAGAACTTGTCTTGTAATAGATGTCTGCATGCCTCAGGTGCAGGATCAGGCGTAAGGTAAAGCACAATGTCTCTACTCACTCAAGTTGGGCAAGTATTAACATCTTGGGCTGTATTCTAGTCTTTGGATACACATGGAAGGTACACTTGTGCAATGTCAGGCCAAAGGTTTAGGAAAGGAAATGTGAGCTGAAAAATATATTAGTATATATATTAGTAGATAGTATATTTATTAGTATATATGCTATATATATTAGTACATTAGATATCCCTAGATATACTAATCAAAGTAAGGTTATTTGTGTGTTTGATTAGACTAGGCAGCACAGCCTGAACTAAAGATTTGCCTTGTAGATCTGTTCAAGCAAAATATTTTATTCCAGTTTTAGCTGCTTTAAATATTAAATATAGACCTTTTTGTAACATAGTTCTTGGTGTGTGTGATTCCTTGTCTGGATGTGACTTGAAATCTTAAGCTACAGCTTTACAACAACAACAAAAATGACCATATAGTCATGGAACATCCACCACATTTTTTTTGTTTAAGTTACAATGAAAGTAAAAAGTAGATCAGCAGGTACCTTAATAGTGCATGGCTTTGTGAACCTCTCTGACCATGGCACAGCATTCTCCATGGATAGTGCATCAATCACTGCACAAGACTAAGCCATTATTCCTGGCTTTCAGAAGCACAGCCTTGGCCTTGTGCTGTTTGTGCAGACAAGTACCGAAAGAATGTCATTCGAGAGGGAGAGTGGGAGCTGAGTGAAGAGAGGGGGCCCTTGTATGGGGAAGAGAGAAGAAAAGAGAAAGGAAGAAGGCTCAGACACTGAAAAGCAAGATGACTTTTAAGCTGCCAAAGATTTAACAAAAGCAATCCTGAGGTTATCCAAGAGGAAGTGAGTTTCTTATCATAAATAAACAGATGATTTCATGGGCATGCTCTGGATCTCACCACATTTCTATGTGTATCCTATTAAGTGGTGTTTAGTCTCTGACTTTTCCTTGTGGAAGGATCTCTTCTGCAGAACTTCACTGAAGTCTGCACATTTCACAGGGCATTTTTGTGGATGTGGAAGAGTTCAGCAAATGTCCCATATATTTACAGTTACAGTACTCTTTTCTGATAATGGAATGAAAGAGATAGATAGATAGATAGATAGATAGATAGATAGATAGATAGATAGATAGACAGACAGACAGATAGATAGATAGATAGATAGATAGATAGATAGATAGATAGATAGATAGATATAGATAGATAGACAGATAGTTAGATAGTTAAGAAATTGAATACACTGTAATTGTGAAATCTAGTAAATGTAGGGCAGCCTCTGTATTCTTCAGATACAGAGAGATTAAGTTATTTCCAAAGATGGGTTTTATCAGAAGAAAGCAGAAAGATCTAGAGGTATAGGTAAAAAGACTACAATTAAGTAACTGAGGCTGCATTCTGTACTTTGATTGCAGAATTCCTTTGAGTATATCTTTCTGCAAGAAATCCAGTGCAGCTGCTTGAGAAACCTCTGGCTGTGGCATGAGTAAGAATAGGAAGCTGCTAAAACTTTGGCTGGTTGCTAGTACTGGTTTTGAGTAAAGTTTAGGAGAATGTCCTACCACAAAAGGCAGAAAGGTTTAAAAGCTGAAAAGCAAAACAAATCAGGAGATTCAGAGTCACTCATCTTAAGAAACAATGTGCATTACACCTATAGGATGTGATGCCAAAGTAGATTTGTGTTTGCAAAATTAAGAAGTAGGAGGCAACTGAATGATCCCAGACAGAATTAATCAGGAAAGAAAGGCACACATTATCAGTATTCTCTCCTAAAACAACCATGCATTTAGCCGGCAATTGCCTACTAGCAGTGTGTGCCATTTTATGAAGTTGGAGGACACAAACATAGCCAACCCAAGAGGTTAAATGGAGAGGTTGGAGCATAACTTTTTATACACTCCAGCTTGAAAATAACATGGTAAAAGAGGGCCTCTGATTTGATGCTGCCTTCTCTGGAATGTACAGTGCAACTGGATCTAAATTTTGGGAGAGTGCCCAGTTTCAGATGTCTAAAGCCTCTGTTGAAAGCAGTGGAGACTATACACTGCCAAAGTTTTATGTATGCAACAGCAGATTGATTGCCTAATGGCAGTGGTGGGCTTTGATCATGAATGTCTGGAGAGAGAAGTCTCAGTAGGCACCCTTTCCCCCATTTTTCCTTTACCGTTCTAACTCCTCACTCTACTATTTTTCTGTTTTCCCTCTGCATTTACTACAATCCTTTCACTGATACCTGAGATATAAAAGTTCCTCTTTTCTTTAACAGCTTGCTAGTTGAGGACTGTGCAAGAGGAGTTAACTGGAGAAGGTGCAAGGGTATGCAATTGCTCTAACACATTGTCTATTTTGGGCTTTATGGGTGAGAGAAACAGATGAAGATAATTTCCTCCTATTTTCTGTTTCTTATTAGTAAATTGTGAGGAATTCTTAGGTACAGAACATCCAAGTGGGATCATCATCTCTATGCAAAGGAAAATTATTTCCTTACAGTTTGGTCAATGTGTGAGTCAGAGTCACATAAAAGATGTAATAAGCTGCTTCTGCTTGCAATTAGAGGTTTTGTTCTGATGGCAAATTAAAATTTCAGTCCAGTAGAATTAGGTGTGAAATCTTGCAGATTTCCAGCTAACTGTATATTGTGATTCCATTTGGCAGCTAATAGGACTCAAAAAATTACTTTTATTGGCCTGTACTTTCCATTTTACATACACTTCTGGAATTGTGCGAAATGACAGCAAACTGCCATAAATATATCTTTAGTCTATATTCACTTCTCACTTCCTTCCTTTAATGAAAAGAAGGGAAACACATCAATTTTTATTCCTTTTTACTGAAAAAAAAGAGTAGCAGTCTTAATACTTACATGTCTAACAGATGGAATGAAATTACAAAGAAGTGCCTGAGAGTATATGTTCTGTTTTCTAGTGAAAAGTCTTGCACAGTCTAAGAATTCAAACATCTTTTGGTGTTTTGTTTCTTTTTTCTTTTTTTTTTTAATCACACTTTCCCTAAAATCAGCCTGTTCATTCTTCTTTATATCTGCAGTTATGGGGAATCATCTCAGAAGCTTCCAATTCTGCCACAAAGACAGATGTTTGAACAATTCCCTCCTGCTTAGTATCAGCTGTTCAGCAGAGCTTGCCTCGGAAATAAAGTACCAGTTACCACTAATTCTGGCTGCCTTTTCAGGAATGATACAGGGAATTTTTTAATAACAAAGCTACCTTTGTTCTGAGGGTTAACTAGAAAACCTCTGGCAAACATAGATTCAGCTCATCACCAGTCAAACTTGCTTGGGCTCTTTGCTTTTAAACTTGCAGACCAATTAGTATCATTTTTATGAAGACGTGGTGGGGGTCATCCCAGTGAGTCCCCCATGAATTCTGCATCTCTCCCTTTCAGGCACGATGAATTCATTTATTTGTTGAATAAAACCAAAGGGCAGGTCAGGTCACTTGAGAAAGAATGTAGGTAGCCTTATGGTGTGGTCTGCTCTAGGTGCAGAGTGACGTAGCAAATCTGATGCTCTATTCAAAGATAAACAATCTTGAAGGTCTAGTTGAAGATGTTCCTCCTCATTGAAGAGGGGTGGACGAGTGAACATTTAAAAGGTCCCTTCCAACTCAAACTGTTCTGTGATTCTATGGAGGCTACACCACCTGTGTAATGAGTAACATGTTACTCATAAGTTATTATATATATATATGTAACTCATAAGTTAGTGTCCTTAAGTGTGGATGTGAAGAGGATCTAAAGAAATGAAATGAAAACCACTCAAACCAGGTGAAGATATAGTGTCAGTATGCTTTTCAGAGTTACCATGTGATTTGCTCTAAATAAGCTTCACAAGGAGTGGCATAAATGTAAAAAAATATACTTTTCTGTTTTCCTTTCTGTTGGTCCCTGTCTTAACATTATAGGAGAGGTTCTTCTCCCTCAAAATCCAAAAGCCTTCTGAGAGGTGAATCACAAAACAAAAAAAATTAAAACAAACCTGACTTTATATACTAGAATCTTGATCAGGGCAGGGAGGAGTATAAAATTCCCTAGAAATGAACTCCCATTTAAAAAAAAAAAAAAAAAAAAAAATTAAGTATAGAAAATCATGGCAATCCAAAAATATGGTAACAAAACATGGCAAATAATTTTTGGAGGGAACCCATTTCATATTTATGAATTAGGATGACCTCTGCATAATTCACCAAAGTTCTTATTTTACCACTCCTGAGCTCATAAAAGAGGGTATATTTCATCCCAGGGGTAATGTTAAGATACTGTGAGTTAAGCCCAGAAATATGTGCTGAACATCCCCCATTAACAGACGGGGTGGAGCCTTCTGCATAGGACTAAGTCTTGAGTAACCCTTTCACAACCTTCCTTCTCTCCTGTCTATCTCTGCTGATATGCTCTGGTCTGAAGAAACTTTTATGTGCAGAGACATGACAGCCTATGTGGCAACTGGACTTGCTGGAATCCCTGTGAGAGGTCTTCATTCACACTTGATATTGGCTCGTAGGTATTTGGCAGTTATTGGTAGACTAGAAACACCATTATTCATTTCTTTCCCTTTGTGGGCCACAAAGGGAAAGAAATTAGCATAAAAAAGTATGGCATACTGTGACCATAAGTATAACCAGGACAACTACTGTAACGTGGGGTGGCCTCCAGCTCTGATAAATTACACCAAAATCTAATTTGGCTTCTCTAACAGCAGGCATCAGAAGAGTCACCCTTGCCCCACCTGTCATCTCTAAATAGGCCATATGTTCCTCAGCTCCCAAAGGTGCAGGACAAATTCCCAGACAGCTACTCTGTTTGGAAACATAGGGAAGTTAGGGAGGGACATATTCAAATAGCAAGGAAAAAAACACCATCTCCCTTTCTTCTTCCCACTGCCATTAAAAGGGCAACAGGCCATCACCATGGTGTTCCTCAACCTTCAAGAAGAAATCTAGGTACTTCATCCTTTCTTGTTAGGTCCCATTTCCTCTTATTCTTGAAGATGCCTCTTTACTTTGGTCACATGTATGTCAATGAAAGAATTTGATTTTAGATTGTAGTCTAAATTTCCATTAGTAAAATTCTGTAGTAAGGGGAGAACTGTATTTCATTTCATAGCTATGGCAGGAGCTGCTGCTCTCCATTTTGCTGGGTTGCACAGCTCTGCCAAGCTTATCTGCCTAAAGCAAAATAGAGATCAGGTGTGGCACACTCCCTCATGGAGGCAGTTCCATACTGGTGAAACGTCTCTGTTTCCTGAAATGGGACCACCTGGCTGACTTTGAAGATCTGATTGCAGGACTGAGTTAGTAACAGCAATGACCTATAAGCAGCCAATTGATGTCAGATTTGAGCTGATGAAGAAATCAGGAAAGGGGTAGGGAGTGTAGGTCCCCACAAACTATATCTGTCCATGAAGAGATGGCATCCCGGAGCACATGGTGCCAAGCTTAGACTGCAGGAAACTGACAGCTTTGTGGAAAAGTTCTGCATAAAGATCTCTGCAGGCATCAAACTCTCTGGAAAACCTGCCAAAATGATTCCATAGAGCATTATTTTTCAGTTTAATGAAGAAGCAGCATGCAGCAATACCCAGTAAATAGTTTTAAACTCTCACCATGAGAGAAAACTAACATGAATTCTGGAGCCTCAATACAAACTTGTGTCCATAATCATTGTGCGGTACTTGGGAGTCCAGAGTAGAACAAGATTTTAATTCTTTCAAAAGAGCCTATAAACTTAGCAATTTTTCCATTGCTTCCCTTCTGTAAAGTGAAGCTTATGGTTCGGAGTCTGGCGAGCCGGCGTT
>NW_005054323.1:6023840-6026560 GCF_000277835.1 Geospiza fortis
CGGCGCGACCCCGCTGCCCCTGAGCTCTCGGTGCTCTCCGTGGCTCCCTGGGCGTGTGCCCGTCCTCTTGTTTTAAATACACCGGTCCCGCGGGATGTTGTAACAGCGAACTAGATAGATACAAATAAAAGGCGCCTAACTTGAAGAACAAGGTCAGCGTTGCACTGTAAAAAAATAATTGATCACTGTTCTTCAAAAAAAAACCATCAAAAAAGCAACTAAGGTGAATTAAAAATAGGAATTAGAGGCTCTAATATTTGAGTGGGCTCTACAGAATCACACGATGTTATTGCACAGCAATAGTCGGTATCGCATTTATCTGAGTGCACAAGCAGGAAGAAATAACCTTTCTTTTACTTCTCTGTACAATTTCGGTGCCTTAGTGCTGAAATTAGGGTAAGTGGAAAACAATGTGCATAATTACAAGGAAAAAAGCCCACAACTGTTGAAAAACGACGAGCGGTTAGCAACACACAAAACATCACGAAGACAGTAGGCTTGTTAGGCACAGGGCATATTTATCTGGATGGCTGCTCACCCAATTTTTTCATAACAAACACTATTTTTATAACAAAGACGTTATTGGTCCTTGTCATAACAATAATCACCATATGACCAGGATTTTGTCGCTTTCACTCGTGAATAATGATGGTGTTCTCTTACCGAGAATGTAATGATTTGGAGCTACAAAACTCGGATTTTAATCTTTTCTAGATGCTTTCTGTACGTGCATTTCACCCTCGTTTTACAAAGAACCCTACTTTGCACTTATTTTATTCACTTGACTTCGTTCAGCTGCTGGCCTCTGGCCAAGAAGGGCATCCTACCCAGCTATACTCTAGTGGTACAGAAAATCCTGTGAAGAAGATTGCAATGTTCAGGCACTTGATTCAATGCAGTGGTTTTGCTAATGCATGCGGGTGTCCAGACGCAACTGATAAAAGAACTTTCTAAATCTGCAGCCATAACTGCAGTTGAAAACTCTTGTAATAACCCCTACACTTCAGACTATACCTGTGCGTGCATAGAAATGTGTACAGCATTATAACCTCAAGGATTCAAGCTTTTAAAATCTAGATCAATGTAGTTCTCTCTTTGGGAAGCATCATTTGATAGAAGTGTGTATCTCCCTTTCCCTTCCTTCTCTCCTACTTTAGTCCCTTTATAACACTATTTGCATTTAGGTTGGACGGTTTGTAGCTAAATACCGAGACAGGTTTTTAAAATGGACACAGAAGTAACGTCATCTGGAACTCCTCGGCGGATGCGGGAGGGAAGGGGGCAGGGTTGAAGAACATTTAAACGCACTTTACAGCACTCTGTAACCGCAACAGTGGCTGCAGAACTGCAACTGGGAAGGGAGGAGTAAGGAGGGGGAAGAGGGGGGAACAGGGCTATTTAAGTGATATTTGAATCGGATTCACATTTTTAGTGCTGTTTATCAAGTGCATATGGAACTCCCTGAAACTGTTCAGCAAGTGCTGACAAAATATACCTGTCGAGGAGACAAGAAAACATAGGAATATTTGATTCACCTCTTATTTTGATAGCTGTGCACACCATTAATAACATCATAAAGGTATCACCTACAGTAGATTTACCATTTTTAAATGGTTTTAATATTTAAAATTTTAATGTTTAATATTTGGGATATTTTTCTGCAATACTATAAACGTTTCTTTAGGTAGGCAAATGCTGCTGTCTACTTAGTTCAGAGTGACTTGCCAGGCTCAGGAAGCCATTTCCTATAACAGGTACTTTGACAAGGATAACCAACAGTCTTATATATCAAAGAGTAGTCAAACTGCAGTGAGATTCAAAGCAGAGAATGTTGGAACATTTTTTTCCAGCGAACGAGCTAAAAATAACAGCCTCTCCCAGTGTTGGAAGGGGCTTGATTTTCACATTTGGAAGAGCAAATAGAAATCAGATTATTAATACAATCAAACAGAAAAATCTGCCCGGAGAGGTGAAGGGTGAAAGTTCTGAAGTGTCAGTGCTTAAAAACAAAACAAAACAAAACAAAACCAGAGTCCAGAGCCGAGGCTCTGAACTGGGTTTGATGGGTTGTTGGGAGATTGAATAATTTTGTACCTTCCTTATGGCACATCAGAACATTGTGTTTGAACTAGGTCATGGTAATGCCAAATTGCACAGCCCAGTGTAATGCTGCTCCAGCCGTTCTGCCACTCGAAGCCAAACATGAAAGTCTCATTTTCAGCCTGAAAGCAAGCTCCTTCCACAGCCTCATGTTTTACTTACCTGCAGGACAGGCTCTCTAAACATGTCAGAAACTGAGAAACTGCTTTGACATATATTTGGGAGATCAGACGCTAAGTGTGGTGCCCGTCAGTAAGGGAATGCCTAACAACATGATCATTAGACCATCCACGTTACTGAGATATTTGGTTAGAGTCTTTCAGCATCCACCGTGTGGGAAAAGAGCTTCTTTACTTGCAGGCTGCAGGATAGAATAAAAGAAAAACAACATCATCAAAACCCCAGACACCTACGTTTTTAATCCCCCAGTCACTTTTTCTGCATGCAGGGAAAGCTTTCCTCTTTTCCAATAGCCGTGCTTCGAGATAGCTGTTAGTTCCCTATTTTCGTGAGCGGCTTGGGGGTTTGTTTTTGGATTTGAATGTTTAAAGCACTGTAGAGACGGCGAATGGTACTAACAGAGCCGGCGGCAGCCCAGCGGAGCGGCGTTGTTCCCCAGC
>NW_005054323.1:6027211-6038923 GCF_000277835.1 Geospiza fortis
GGTTATGCTCGGGCTTCGCGGCGGCGGACCGAGCCCGTTCGCTGTTTGTTTGGGTGGGATTTTTTCGGGAGCGGGGCGGTGGTGGTAGAGTGATCGGCGCATTCATTCTTTCAGCTTTAAATATGTGAATTTTAGCCACAAATACCAGGCGATCTATCAGCCAACTTTGCAGCTGCTATTGTGTGAGGAAACCTTCCTAATGCGGCTGAAGCCGCTGGTGGAGGGTGATTTTTTTCTTGCTGTGTTTTGGTTTTTGTGGGTTTTTAAAATTTTTTTTTTTGGTTGTTTTGTTTTTGTTCCTTTTCCATCTAGTGAAGTCTAAGAGTCTGAACATTTCCTTGTTCCCTCCGTGTTTTATGTATCCATAGGAGAGAGAGACAAAAATAAACAGTCGTGTCTTAAAAGGAGGGGTAGCGGCGCCCCTACCTGCTCCGTGTCGTCTTAGACGATACTCTTTTAGAAAGAGTATCCTGCCTTTGGAAAACGCCTAAGTGGTGCTGCCGTCGCCGTAAAAGTAACACTGGGATGCCAGAGAGGAAATGACCAACATATGTCTGCTGTATCCCAAGTATTTATTCACGTTAACTGCTGTCCTCTTTATCCTACGCAAGAAATTGGTATTGGACTGAAAATATCACTCTTTCTCAGGAGAAAGCAATACCAGTTCAGAATAATAACGACAGAAAGAGTCAAAGAAATGTGCATATACAAGTGAAACATGGAGAAACCGACCCAGTTTTGGAGTTCGTCAATTTGGGAGATTGAGGTTGTGACGAGGAAGCAGGTCCGAAGTTAGGGAATGAAACTAGCAAGCGGAGAAAGTGACTTCAGTTGCGCAGGCAGCCTTTGAAAGCGCAGGGAAGGACATGCCAAGCTGTCCTGCAGCAAGAGTGTGAGGCGGAAGCAGCGAGAGGCCACAGAACAGCGCGGAAAGATGCTGCCCGGAGCTGCCGCCCGCCTGCCCCTCAAGCTGCCCAGGACGGGCGGCCCCAGCCCCAGCGCCCCCCAGAGGGAAGGGAGCCAGGAGAGCCTGCAGGGGGCCTCTCCCGCCGGAGAGCAAAGTCATCGGCAGCTGCTGTGAGACAGAAATAAGGGGTGCTGAGGAAATAAGGGCTGAGAGGCAGGAGAGAATTCAAAGGAGCAAACAAACACTTCAGCCTTCAGCACTGCATCTTTGCAGGAGCTCGTGCTTTCTTTGCACTTAAAGCACTAAGCAAAAAGAGATACTCCGAAGAACTCTGTAGACTTCAGAGAAGCTGTTTTCTGGGCCCTCCTACGTCTTCGACAGGGGCAGGAGGCAACTTTATCAAACGGAGCTCGTCACCCTGCTCCCATGGATGGCACTGTCATGCAAGGGGGAGAGTTGACCAGGCTTGCTGGTCAACTTTGAGGTTTTTAATTAGCAGTGGTGAAGGATGTTCACAAGCATTACTTTTGGTTCAGGGAAAGGATGATGAAACAGAGTCATGTATCTTCTTTATCTCGAAAAGTTCACCAATGGTCAATGTGTAATGAAACAGCAATACTGCACAGCTTTTGTGGCAGCAGGGTTGTGAAGCCATCCCAATACCTCCTCACTGGGCCAGCTCTCACCACATTTGGCATTTCACACGTGTAACACTTGGAACGGAGACTTCCCCACCATGCACATGTGCTGCCACCAGACCACCACAGCTTTACTGATGACAGATTTCTAGTAACTGTAGAGTTATTTCCAGGGGATGGATTGCACTGCCAGCCCTTGCAGCCCTGCAGTCTGCCCTGGGGTGAGCAGGGAGCTAGGGGTGGTGAGGGGGCTGAACACAGATGGGAGTAAAACACCCCACAGGCACAGGGACAGAGACGTGCAGCCTATCCTGCACCCTCAGTTGGTGTCTCTGCTCACTGTGGTTAGACTGCCAGCCCTCCAGGAGCAGTGTGTAGCCAGAGCTCAGTCTATTTAAAGCCTCTGCTCTTGCTGCAGACTCCAAGCAGTGTGTGCCAATCCCCTTGGCTTGGCAACATTATTTTTGGCTGCAGCTCCCTCCCACATTGTAGGAAATACAATAAAATTAAAACAAACATAAAAAAAATAATAGAAAAAAAAAGAAAGAAAAAAGAGATGCTGAGCAAGTGCTCCTGGCAGGGCAAGGAAAGGAGCCCAGGAGTGCCATGTCTTCCCTGTCTTGCAACAGCAAGACGCCTCCCCTCCAGCTGTGGCACCTCTGCCTGCCCAGTGTGGGCTGGGAGGAGGCAGCATAGCAGTGTAGCCCCACACCGGCTGCCATGGGACCTTTCCCACTGCAGTTGCGTTGACTCCCCTGGGCTAAAAGACAGTGGGCACCAATGTGGTCCTTGCTGTAGGGGCAGTAGCCTGCCCTACGCCCTGAGGCAGCTGCCAAGGATGCGGTTGGGATCACCCTGGTCTGAACTGCACTTTGGACCTCTCTGTGTGGGCACTGCTGCATTGAGGATGGTGCTGTGTCCTTTTGGTGTGGTTTGGATTTAATCTTTATCCTGCCTTCAAGGCAGGTGTTGGGACAAGCTGCAGCTTTGTAGGTGCTGGAAAAGCCCTATTTCTGATATTTTCCATTCCACTATCACAGCTCAGTCTTAAAAAGAGAGTAGTAATGAAAAAAGACATTAAAAAAATTCTATCAAAAAGACATTTTAAAAAATCCTGAATTGAGACCATGAGAGTTATAGGCACAATGCATTCCAGAAACAAAGAAACCCATCTTTTCTCAGGGAACTTCATCTGTCAAAATTTCACAGAAAACAAGAGAGGATGTGGTTCGGTGAAGGAAAGTAAAACCCTCACTGGAAGGAAAAAACAAACTCCTCTCATTGGTGCAGAAGAAAACACCAAATAACATTCCAATGGAAAAGCACTGTTTACTTTTTTTTTCTCTCTGATATATCTCTATAAGAGACTATGATGCAGATATGCAAAATACATTATATACTGAGAAATTTCTACTTATGGGCTGTAAGTTAATTTTACCTCTTTGGAGAAGCTCATGTATTACTTTCCTTCACATATCGTGAGGTCTAATAGACCAGTCTTCATGCCCTTTACACATCTTTCTGCTACTTCAGCTCCTCTTACTTCCAAACATATTTTCCTTTCTTTGGCTCGGCAAGAAGCAGAAGGAAGACAGGGAGGAGTTATGATAAAAATTGTAATGTTGAGGGCTAGGAGGATAATAAAAGAAGTAAAACTTGCTTTGATTTGGTTTTGCCTTTCCAATCAGTACCATTCTTGTGACAAGGCTTGCTTCTCCTCATCCTAGTCAAATTGAGCTGCTCTTGGCCTAGACTGACTTCCTGCTGCTGGCAGTCACACCTTCTTTTGACTTTCTCTACTTCCATTACCAAAGAGCTCCATGGTGTCCTGCTTTGCCACTTCCTTGCAGTAGTACATATTGTGCTGCAAAATATATTACTTCATTAATCAGTTAAGCCAATTAGCAAAGAGATTATTAGTCTTACCTTAGTAACTTGAGTGCATGCATCGCTGTATTTAGAGTATTCACAGAACTACTGGGTATGATTAAACTACAGAGATGCTCCATTATAGCCTGTTTTCCATATGTTCAAAGTGTTCTGAAAATGTCACATTTGGAACTCAAATTTCCTGTGTCTAGTAAAAAATATTAATGTGCCAGGAAGTCTTCCTCTGAACACAAAGCCAAGTCTTTCAGAAAGTCACTCTATGTTTAAAGTATGAAGCAGGATTGGTATTTTAGCTTATATACAAGTAATTGTTTTTTGTTCTGAACTTATATGCACCTGAGAGACAGGAATGCTTGTCCAGGAGTTGGTTTCATTCTAAAACTGGCTTTGAGAGCGAGTGGCTCCTGGCAAAGTTCAAAACTGTTATGCCACACTTTGGTAGCTCTTCAGGGCTACAGTGCTGTTCCCCAGTCCTGTATTGTTCCACTCCTCTTCCTTATTCTGGCTTATCTCTATGCAACACAAATTACCTGTGGTCACCTCTGCCTTATGCATATGTAATCTCTTGTCATGTAGCTCATTCCATTTTTATATGCTTCTCTCACCTTGGACATGCTGCTGAGGTTAACCAGGTCGTAACACCCAGCTCATCAAGAGGTTTGGTTACTTTCATAGTTTACAGCTTCATTTTGGTAGCTACATGGAAAATTGACACTGTTAGTTGGGCATGTTCAGGGTTGAAGACAAGAAAGTTTTGTATGATTTCATGGTGTGCCATTATAAATCCAGTGCAGCAAAATACAGCAACAACACACTTCATTGTGCACCTGCACAGCTGTGACTATGGTGAACGTGAATAGCCCACATGACTGCCGAAAATACCTGCTTTTGAAATAAATATTTTATTTTTAGAAGAAAGCTATGAGTTTTCTTTAGCTGCTCTGTCTTCTTGCTTCTCTAGACAGCACTCTGTGTCATTCACATGACAACAGTACGGAGATATACTCCCGAGACATTGTCTCCAAGTCCCGATTATAGATCATCAGTGATTGCATGTTGTAAAAATCTCCACCCAAGGCTGTGGAATTTGCCTTCCTTGAGGTTGCCCATTCCTCACATCCTAGGAGAGAAGGAGAGAATAAATTTGACAGTCTGGGCTAATCTTCACCTTAGTCTTGTGTCAATGCCTGCTTAAATAGTCCCCCTCTCCTATCCAGGATGCCAGTACTTACCTTTAGCATTTAAAGATTAATATATCAACATTCAGTAGGCTGCTTGGCCAGAACAAACTTCCTGTAGCTCACCAACCCTGTCTCTATCATGGTGTGCTCTTTACTAAGTGACTCATGTGGTGTCAGGTGTAGATTTTTACATATGAGAAACTTACTTGTCTTCTGACCAGTAACCTTTCCTTACAAACATTCTGGAATGACCACCTAGTCCATTTTCCCTGACTTCTCTTTCCAGTGATTTATGAAATTAACCTGAAATTCCCCCCATAATGCATTCATGAACCAGATACCTGGTTGCTAGCAGATGACATACGGGCCAAAATGCAGGGCTACAGGAGGAACTCTGTGGTCTTACCAGATCACAGAATACAAAGAACATAGTTTTCTTTTCTTTGAATTGAGGACACGAGATATGCTCATAATTTTTCCTGAAGAAACCTTCCTCCACTTAGAGTGAGTCAATAAGCAAAGCAGAATCAACAGAGTATAATGAAAGAGCTCATATAGCTCTGCAACTATGTCCACTGCGACTCTGGACATCAGCTGGATGAACATTTAAGCTGGTGAAGTGAGGGAGCAATGCCTGACAAAAAAAAAAAAAAAAAAACCAACCAACAACTGAACAAAACAACCAAAAAACCCCTAAAACCCACCAGCCAACCAACCAACAACAACAACAAATCTCAAACAAAAGAAAAAAGAAAAAAATAATCTAAAGTGACCTCTCTGACGAGGATTTGAAGAGCCCACAGCAAGACAGAAGACAAAAAAGGGGCAGTGACTTGTTCCATGGTTTCCAAGGCAAGAGCCTTCCACTCCTGGAACATAATCAGCCCAGATATTTCACTGGTGCCCTCTCCTGCACCGTCTTCTCACACAGCTAGAGCTATCACCAGAGAGTACAAGATTTTCAGTTTGTCCGGGTCTGGAAGTAGGTACTGCTCACCATTCCCTCTGTTCCCAAAAAGTGCATTGGTGTGTGGTCAAAGGGAAACAGTATCCTTCAGAAATCATTCTCAACCACCAGTGTGACTACTGCCAGCACTTACTGGCAGTGCAAATCTGCATCTTTAAAAATCATTATTATAAGCAGCTGGTATGCCTGTGATGATTCTAAAAGTACTTATATAACAGATTATCTGTAACATTTTTATTCTAATATTTTAAAAATTATTTAATAAGTCAGACAATCTTCACACGTATCCCCAGGGCTTGTGAATGTGTAGGACGGAAGAAGAAATTTGGAAGACTCTAAAATATTCCATTTCCTGATAGTCAAAAAACCCACGGACAACCTATCCATGGGCACTGGAGAAGAGTGTCTTTTCCCATTTTGTTTCCATAGTATGAAATTTTCTTTTGCATATTACAAAACACTGAAGAAAGTGCTTTCATTTAGTTCTTTGCTGCTTACTGTGCCCCATTGATGACAAGCCCACTGGTTAGCCACCTCAGGTCTTTTGTGCCTTGAAAACTCTTGGAGAGCCTTGGAGGTCCTCTTCCTTAGAGACATTTTGCAGGACACTGTAGAAGGCAGGAGTAGAAATGGCACTGGCCATACTTTTATTCAGAAATTATTCGGTAAGAAGGACTGCCTTTTCCTTAGTCTGCTGAGTTCGCACTTTACCACTCTCCACCAGCTAAGAATCTTCTGCTGGGTACATGAAGAGGTGTTTCTTAAAATGACATACACATCTTATCACTCTTCATACTCTTGTGAGGAAGCAAGATCCCTTCTGTTCAAGCTGGTGAATGTCACTCTGGGAAAGCAGCATTCTGATAATCATTCTATTCTGTGGGTGACAGAAACCTGTATTGTCTTTCAGGCTGAGATGATTAGGTGTTCTATGGAATTGGTAAGTGCCATGTATCCACAGTACTAACACTGTCTGCAGAGTGGTTTGTGAAGTCCATTCTTCTAAACCTTAGCTATGATCTTAAGCGCTCCGGCTGCAGGAATAAAATCATCAGTCATGTAAAAGTCTTTACCACAGGATCTTTAGCTGCCTTGATGACACCAAAATGACAAAGACCTGTGGAAGTCAGGATGAAAAAGACACTGAGTGTCAAAAGCATTCAGCTTGGACAAAAACATCTGCCCTGCTGGGTGGTCCAGGAGACGAGGGCAGGAAAAGTTTATGGCTAATCTTCATGCATATTTCTTTTTCATGCAGAAGTGCTAAATATCCCAAGGTCACACGCAGAGAGAACACATTTCTTTTGCACAAGTTGTCATGATGGTGTGCCTACAGGACAACCCACAATGACTATGGCCTGTGCTTACTGTCAGTGTCTGCCAGACGGTCAGATGGGGATCCACCAGCAAAAAGAAGGTCTCCTTCAATTATCCTGGACAACCCAGTGTCAATTTGCATGAAAATAACCTTTACTGCCTTCTCTAATCTCTGCTGCCATGATAACAGTAAAGCAATATTTGGGAGGAGTTGATCCACATTCAGTTGATGTAACAGAAAAAGATAGAAATGAAAGTGAGAAGCTGGGTTAGCAGGCTAAAAGAACTTTTGCACAGAAGTCCTTCCTCTGACTCTTTTGAATCATGCTCTCAAGCTGATATGTGCTAAAGCGTTGGAAGATATGGTCAGAAATCATAGAATAATATAATAGTTTTTATTGGAGGGGACCTTTAATATCATCTCTTTCCAATCCCCCTGCCATGGGTAGGGAGTTTTCCACTTGACCACACTGCTCAGAGCCCCATCCAGCCTACTCCCGGTATGGAGAGTCCACAATCTCTCTTAGCAACATATGCCAGTGACTCACCACCTTTATAGTAGAGAATTTCTTCCTAATATCTAATTTAACCTATTCTCCTACAGTTTAAGGCCATTCACCCCTGTCTTATCACCACCTGCCCTTGGGAAAAGTCCCTCTCCAGCTTTCTTGTGGCCTTGTTTAGGTACTGGAAGGTACTGTTAGATCTCCCTGAAGCCTTCTCTTCACCAGGTTGAACAGCTCCAACTCTCAGCCTTGTCTTCACAGGACAGATGCTCCAGTCCAGTGATCAACTTAGTGACTCTGGTCTGTACTCATTCCAACAGGTCCATGTCCTTGTTATGTTGAACCCCAGAGTTGAATGCAGCGCTCTGGGTGGGGTCTGACGTGAACAGTAGAGAGGCAGAATCACCTCCCTTGACCTACTGGCTACGCTGCTTTTGATGCAGCTGAGGATGTGGTTGGTTCTCTGGAGTTGGGTCATGTTGACCTTCTTGTCCATGAACACTCCCAAGTCTTTCTCCCCAGGGCTGCTCTCAATCATTCTCCACCCAGCCTGTACTTGTACTTGGGATTGCTCCAACTCCAGATGCAGGACTTTGTGCTTGGCCTTGCGCTTGGCCTTGCTTCATGATATGTGCACATACCGGCCTCTCAAGCTTGTCAAGGTCCCCCTGGATGGTATCCCTGCCCTCCAGCTTGTTGACCTTACCACATAGCTTGCTGTTGTCAGCAAATTTGCTGAAGCATCCCAGTGCCAAACCTATTTTAGGGCCAAATCTGATCACCTATGCAATGGCAACATAGAGTTTGCTACAGGAATATGTAACAGACAACTTACAAATGTACCTGCATTTGGTCATCTCAGATAAGCATGCTTGTGCCCAGGGCAAGAAATATTGTGCCAAGTCACTTCTGGTGCTAGGGAGCACATATCAGAAATAGCAGGGCATGTGAAGTTCAGTCAAAAGAAACCCCTCAAACTGGATAAGGGAGGAAATTTGAATCCAGTAGATTGCCTTGCAAAAAATATGAAGCCAAAATAATTGTCCTTTAAAGGCCTGCCCTGCCTCCATTTCACAATGTTTTGCAATTTTCGAACTTAAAAAAAAAACAAACAAAAAACCCAAACAAAACAAACTTGCTACAAAAATATAGCTGCTACAAAGTTAATATGCTGCTGGTCTGTTCACATAGTTTGGCTGAAAATGCTGCAAGGCAAAAGTAACAACAAAAGATGTGCACCCCTTCTCTTCCTGTTCACCTTAATGAGGTGTGAACTCAAAGGGCTCTTTATGCCATTTAAATGTTACCATTAAGCCTCAGCTTTTCTTTTTTTCCCTATTAAAAAATGTTACAGTTTCTTAGCAATCCTGTGGATTGAGAGAAACGAGGGTGCAGAGGAAGAAATTACAGTTTGCTCTATTACTAAGGAGAGTTGAAGAGCTGAAGGCTCTTGTATGGAACATGCACAAGATTTTCTACCTTTCAGTGTTTCACTTATCTCCTAATCTTTTAATTTGTTTTGGTGATGATACGGTTGAGTGGTGATATTGTGATACTGTTTCTACCATATTTTAGTAGAAGTAGAGGTCTAAACAAATAAAAGTACATAGTATGAAACTATTCATTGTGCAGGAAGAAATGCTGTGCATCGGGATTCTGCAGTTGCTTTCCAGGAAAAGTAAAGGGAGGCTTGTTCCTGACTAAAACGCTATATGCCATATTTCCTTTCCAAAATGAAGTTATTCAAAATGAAAACTCTGATCTACTGTAACAACTTTGCTACTTCTTACAGAAGTCACAAAATAAAAAAAAAAAATAAATTATGGAATCTGCTTGAATTCTCCCCTACCTAATATGCCAGAGCAGGGCAGGAAACAGCTGGCACTTGACCCTGCCCCAGCGGGTGGGAACTCCAGGCTTTGCTTGGCAACACAGGGAATTACAGACATCAGCCTCTGCAAGCCTTCTGACCAGTACTCTCCATCTCTTTGTCCAGTGCATTTCACCCTGGACTGCAGAGCGCTTGCCTGGGGGAAGCAGCAGAAGGAATCATTTCGCCAGTGCCAAAATGAGAGTTATAATTCTCCTAGTTGCTAGGAGACTGTGCAGGAGGCTCGGCGGGGCTGGGGTTCTGTAAAGAGCAGCACAGCAAAAGTATGAACTTCCAGAAGTAATGAGCAAGTGTTGTGCACATGTGCAAAATCATGGAGTTTTCATGGTACCCTGCTCAGACAAACCTGAAAGGGTTGTTTCAGGAATAGGAAGCAGCAACTTTTTACTACAGTGGCCTTTCTGTGAAAAGTGGGAAGCTCCTACTTGAAAGTTGGCGGTTCAAGAGCATTTTTCACGTGTGCAAAATGATGTATTAATCCAAATCTATGTGGCTTTCTCAGCTGTCCTGTTATGAATAAGAATGGCTTATGCCATTGCACACAGTCAAACCGTACTGAGATCCTGCCTACTGCATTGTTGCCTAATGTGATCCTTGTTTGCTCAGTCTATCCCATGACTGGACTTCTTCACAGACTGGACTGTTGAACCATTGATTCACCAGGTCCCTTGCCTCATTTAATTTTCCTGTCCTGTCAGGTAGCAAGCAAACCTCAAAACCACAGAGATTTTAATAAAGTAAATTTACATCAGCATCTTCAAAAATAACATATCTTGAAACATTTTGTATTTCTCACAAATTCTGTTGTAAAGATGTCAAATAATTCTTTGTTATTTGTTTTAGTGGAAATTCTGCAAGTGAGTCTATCTTCCTCAAGATTGCTATCTGTTCATACACAGATGGGTAACTGACTTGGTAACAATTATCCATGGAAGAAAACTATTTACAGTCTTTTCCTGTTCTACCCATTCTGAATGCTAAAAAAGTATTAAGTATATAGATCTTAAAACCTCAGAAGAGCAAAAAAATTCCAGAATCAACAGAACTTAAGGTCAGCCTGCTACAAAATACATAAGCCATTGATTACATTTATGGAGAAGAAAGCCATAATTAACACATGTTTGTGCTATGGAACTCAGAAATCAAAAGCAATGGAAATTATACGTAACACAAATTTTTAACTTAAAAGTTGAAAAAAGTTGCTTATGACCATCTAGGTTTAAACTAAAGTGATAGAGTATGACAACTTCATGCAATGCAATTTTTCTTTCTAAAGGACTGAAATATTTATTTCTTTCTTGATGTCATTATTTCTGTCATTTGATAGAATAAAAATCAATTTAGCAATTGTTTGCTAAATCACATGCAAAGTTAGGCTTAGCAAATATATGGACTCAACAAAAACAATGAACCAATCAACAAAACAGAGAAAGCTGCAGAGAGTAATGGGATTGTCTACCAGAAATTGAATCTTTGTTAGCAATCACAACAGCAACACCAAAATCAAAGCAAAATATAAGGAGTAAAAAAAAGCCTCAAAACCTAAACAAAATATTTCTAAAGTTCTTGCAAAAACTCTGTTAAGCATTGATGACTGGCGCAAATTTTTAATTGTGTGCAACTTTCAAAAATAAAACTTTCATTCTGTAAAAAAAGGGAAAACATTTAAAACATGTTGTAAAAAACAACACCTGCAAATTCTTTTTGTCATTGGGAAAGGTCTGCTCTCCACTCCACTGACTAGCTGGTATAACGTTTTCAAAATCTGCCACACATAGCATGAACAGTCATTTCCCCTGCTCATTGAACAGACAAATTCATAATTCATTTTTTCTAGGTTTGACTTCTTTGTAAAAGGATCAGAAAAGACAAACTCTGAAAAATAAAGCAGAATTCTACAGTGATTAGCCTTAAGTATGAAAGCTTATATTTCAATTTTTTTCCTATTTTATGGCAATTTCTGCTTAATGTTAAGCGTAGACTGCATTTTTAGGCTCTTAAACTGTTTTTCTTGAATCAAACAAAAGAAAACTAACTTCCTGAGAGGCCCCCATTCTCCCAGCAATGGCCTCCAAGTAATTATGAAGATTCTTTACAGTTTGTACTTGCCAGTTTCTTACAGGAAGGAATGCATTTGTTATCTGATTGATTAAAACTCTTCACACACTTTTACCTCATGCACTTTTATTTATTTCATTTTAAGTGCTTTAATTGTGTAGGAAGTTTTAGATGTGAAATCCTTCCTCTGTGAGTTTGCCTTACTGCCGTCGGGTTTGGACTGGAGAACAATTCCTCTGGAGCGCAGTTAATCCTACGGGAGGGAGCGGTGTGATGTGATAGCTTATAAAAGATGTCATCTGAAACCACGAAATTACACAACCTGCGCGCAAAAACCTTCCTGGGAAAAAAAAAAAA
>NW_005054323.1:6039120-6044998 GCF_000277835.1 Geospiza fortis
AGAGGCGTCCCTGCCGTAAAAATAAACGTCTATATGTGTGTGGATATATAGGAGTTTAAAATTTGGGCTGAGGCGGGGAAGGAATTCTTGGGCCGGGTTCAAGTCAGACGCCACTGAAACGTGCTCTGCAGCCTGGCAGCTCAAGAAAGGAAAGGAGACTGGGAGAGGAAGAGGAGGAGGAGGAGCGCTCTGCCCACAGGCTGTGACTTTAACGCCTTTCCCTCGCTCACTCCAAGAATTTTCATCCCGCTCGGTGTCAGGCAAAAAGTTGGCAACAAAATAAATCCAAAACAAAGCCAATAACTAATCTGAGCAAATAGTAATAAGGATAGGAATAGCAATAGTAACACTAGTAATAATCTCCACCTCTTCCCCTAAGAAATCCCCTAAAACATCCCAAACCAGCAACAGCAAACAAAACAAAACAAAACAAAAAACCCCCATACACCCCGTCTCAAAGGGGTTTTACCCAAAAGGTAAAAGGTCATTTCTGGAAATAAAAAAATACAAACAAAATACCAAGAACAACGACAGCAAAAGCACAACCAAAAAATCAACAACAACAAAAACCAACCAACCAACCAACAACAAAAACCAAAGCAAACAAACAAAAAAACCCCAAACCACTGGGTCCTTGAAAAAATTGAGATGCATCCAGAAAAATGTGAAGCCAAAGGCCAAGTGGTATGTTGCAGATTTCAAGATCTCTTTTATTTAATACAATACAGCACAATGGCACATGCTGCTTGTATTTTTACATATATATATATATATATTATTTTTAGTTCATTTGTCTCTTCTTTTGTAAGTCCTCCAGGCTGAGATTGTGTCTCTGTGGTTTCAAAGTGGATGTTATATCCTATTCTTAAATGCTGATACCACTTCTGCTTTACAGGATAAGATATAAGTGGTGGATTGTTTGTATTTGGCTTTTTTTTTTTTTTTGGCAGCTTTTCCATGTGGGTCACACTTTTATGCCAGAAATCAGTTGATGGGAGTTTGCATCCAAAAGTGCTGAACTTGGCATGTTTCCTACTTCAAGTTTTTCCCCCTCCCCCCTTTTCTCTGGCAGGCAACTATCAGTTAAATGCTGGAAAGGATTAATGCAAATGCTACTTTATTGGTACCTAACAGATCTTTCCCTCTCTTTCTTGTTGCCGTAGAAATTGCTTCCTTACTCACATTTTAATATAATATTTTCTCTCTGGCTGTTTTAGCGGTTTTTGTAGTTAATGGACTGCAATTTGAATGTATCATGTGGAGGAAATGACATTGCTGCTGTGTATCATCTGCTCCCTAAATTGTCTGGGGGCTTATGCTGGTCTCTTTCATGCCATGGAGCAGGATGCAGTGTTAGGGTGGCATTTCTGACTTGTTTTTTAAAGTTACTCTGGAGGGTTTCTTTTTGTTCTTCCCCCCCTCCCCCCTTTTCACTGCTGTTTTGTTGCAGGACCTGTGTGTGTATTTTAATTCATTCCTTTCTCTCGCGTGTCTGTTTGTATGTGTGTGTGCGTGTGTCTGCTTTCCCTCTTGTCCTCTCTTCCCCTGTGTGTCTGGGCCACATTTTAATGCACAATATCCCATCCATTAAGTTGTGGTTGAATGCGGAGTGTGTGAGGACTTGGCAGCTCTCAGGTTGAAGGGGGCGGGGAAGCCAGTTTCGACTCTGACACAAGATGCCGATGTGGCGTGATCTGAATTATTATTAGTTCTGTGAACATAGCCATCTTCTCCTTCCGCTGCTGGAAAGTGCTGCCATTCAACTTGTGACGGGACAGACAAGATTTCCAGCTTTTTTTTTTCTCTTTTTTTCTCTAAAGTACAGTAGCTGGCAGGGAAAAGGCGCCAAAACACACAGGATTAACTCGTAACATTCTCTGAAGCGGTTTTGAGCTGCAACGCTTGCAATTTTAACGTTGAATCACAAGAAAAAGATCAAGCACTACTACTATAAGTCTAATTTTGGCAGACATTTAAATCCAGCTTCTACATGCTGCCCCCATCCCCACTCCATCCCAATATTCTCAAAATCTGGCAAGTGATATAAAGTGCCAAAAAAGAAACGTGTTGGAATTTTGTGGTGTTGTCATTGCTGTTTGTGTCCAGGGCATTTGAAATCAGCACGTGAATTTTTAAAGAATTTACCGTATTGGAAAAAGAGGGTTTCATGCTTTTCTAAGGCCAAGGATACAACCTGCAGTGAGGACAAAAACTGCACAGTGGTGTAACCCAAAATGCTGTGGTTTACAGCTTTACACTTGAGGTTTGATGTTTTTATTTGCTGGTCTGGGAGCTGTGGGAAACTCAAGTATTATAGTCCCCATCAAACCATATGTGGACAGGGGTCAAGCGCACACACCAATCATATATACGTATGTCTCTGTTTAGAGTAAGTAGTGTTTTTCTTTCCTTTGTGTATATGCACACTTCCTATCTGATCATACATATACATGGTTAATGTACAGTATATGTTTCTTCCTACCACCCAAAACCAAGTAAAGAATGCTAGTAATTATTAAGATACATAATTTTATTGTTGTATGATACTGTACTGTCTTAGAAGTTGTACTGACTGTTGTTTACATTTTAAGTCAAAAATAACTTAAAATTCAGTCTCATGTGAAGCATATCAAGGCCCTATGAGCCAAACAGTTTATTTAACTGTTTTCTTACTTAACTGTGTATGTGTTTGTTTTCTCTGTATTTCTGTGCATATACATATGTTTGTATATACATATATGTTGCCCTTCACAGACAATATTCCTGCACATAAAAAACTGTTCAAGGCTCTGGTTATGCCAAAGATGTAGAGGTTTACTTTGTAGGTTAATATGCTTGTACAAGAAGACTTGCAAGGCACCATGATAGAATCATACAAATACAATCACCATCAGGTAAGAATAGAATAGAATAGAATAGAATAGAATAGAATAGAATAGAATAGAATAGAATAGAATAGAATAGAATAGAATCTTAGGCTTCACACTTCAGCATTAGTGATTCCTTTATTTTTGCTCCATTAATAATAGTCTTGTGCTCCAAAACTTGAAAAACTTAAGCAGTTGTTCAGAGAAAGAACAACAGCTGAAATTCTGGTCTAGGTGGGATATAAGTGGTCTAAATGGCCTTTCCACTATTAGTGCAAGTTTGGCATGCTAGGGTCTGCACCACTGGCATGAAACTGGCCCGGCAAACTAGGATGGGTGGAGGAGAGTGAGCCCATGTGCCCATGGTGTCGAAAAACCTTTGTGGTTCTTTCCTGTGAGATGAGCATCTCAGATCATGCAGTGTGGGCAGTGGATGTCCTCCCATCCTAGCCACCCTGCCAGAGCTGAGTGAGGGCAGGGAGACCATGGGAGCAGTTCCCCAGTCTGGAGAGTGCCGGCTCACAGTGAGCTTTGGTATCTGCCACTTACTAATGTGAAAGCTGCCTTTTCTTCCTGAATGTCCATTTCTGTCACATGAAGGTTTCTAGCAGCTGTGTGCAGGTACCTAGCTGTGTGTGTGTCCAAGCAGTGTTACCAGTTCTCATATTGCATTCCACCTGAGAGTGGGATCCCTTAGGCCAGCCTGGCCCTGTGAAGTCCATGGGCTAGGATTAGTGTCAGAGAACCACTCTCAGTGCATCTCACTGGGAAGGTCAGATAGTGACTTTTATTTTCTTAATTGCCCACATTGAAATGCTAGTTGAACTTCCAGATGCAGCATGAGGTTGGCATAGCTCTGGCAGTGAAGACAAAAAGCAATTTTCCTCCAGCCTGGAGCTTCAAGAGTAGAGAACTTGCAGCATTAGCATGTGGGGATGGAGAGAAGGGTCTTGGGGTGGTTGAGGAAATAATGCAAGCCAGAATTTGAAAGCAACCGAACCACTTTTTCACAAGGTCTCCCTGCATGCCAAGGGCCAGCCACTGTGCCTAGTGTCCTTGCTGCATTAGTGCCGTATTTCTCCAGGCTAACCCAGTTACCATGTACCCTTTTAAACATACCTCTGCAGCAAAGTGATAGGGGCTTACACTTTGTTAGGATTTTCATGTAGTTCTTTATCCATTCTGAAAATCTTTAGCTTGCTTTTCTGGGAAAGGAGCTGAGGGGTTGGGATGGGATCGAGGAGGATGGGAGGGCATAGGCATGTGCACACATGTGTGTCTGAGCATGGTTCTCCCAGGACAAAGCCTTCATCCTATATGGGTTCCCACTGGGATTAACCAGAAGCAACGGAGCCAAAACACGTTTGGTTGCCCAGTACAGCATGCTTTCTGTGATATACTGGGAGTCTTTGGGTCAAACCCGTGGGCAAACCAATGGCACCACGTACCACACCTGCCATGCCCTATAGATCATACAGACGACAAAATGCTGCTTGAGCCATGCTAGCTGGGCAGTTCCATTTTCCCCAAGATGCTTTCATATGATAAGTCTGTTCAGTCCTGGCCATCAGACTGGCTCTGGGGGTGGGGGTATCTGGCTTTGCCTGCAGTGCTTTTCGGGGGGATACAGGCACATGCTGTAGGGCTGTCTGTGCTCATCTCCCACCCTGTGCCCTCTGGGTAGAGATGGAAACCCACCCTCAGCCAGCTCTTGTGGCAATGCAAACACAATCTCACACTAACTCCCTATCCCTTGCAGTAGCAAAGGCTGTAGAAAATTACTGGTTTCTCTCTGCCATTATCTCACCATTACCCACCAAGGGAGGGAGTGGGGCCTTCTGCAAGCCCTGCCTGGGGAAGGAGAGACTTCTCACATCTAAGCAGCTCACAGGGGCAGCCTTGCTGATGTGGTGTTATGGATTTGGTTAGGTTGCCCTCATCGTTATGGAGGGATGAGAGTGATAAAGGGGACAGAGGAGAGTTATTGTCATTTTAAATCAGGTCCGCAATAATGGCTTGTTGTGTAAGAGTTCAAGCACTCAAAGAGGTGTGTTCAAGGACACCAGTGCATTTGTGCCAAGAGGAATGTCTTTTATGGTAAATTAACTCCAGTTAAATAGAATACTTATTCAAAGGGAAACTCCATAATTTAGAGCTGGCATTATCAGCTTTTTGTGTCTGGGTAGAGGGAAAAACAATGGGATTTCAGGGGTATTTTACACCAGATATAAAAATAAGTTTTGCTAATTATGGTTAACCCGAAGTTGTCATTTGTCTCTGCCTAAATGTATGTCCTTAACTTGTCCCTTATCAGTATAGTCTGTAGAAGAGAAGATAAACGACGGTTGTTTGACCCCTGCAAATCTGAGGGTACTGGGCAAGAGTAGCCAGCCAGAAACCGAGCAGTGGGGATAAGGCATGGATTCTGCAAAGGTTACTGCCGTTGGGCTCTTGCTGTATTACCTGTCTTGTACGGGGTCTCTCCTTCCCCCACTCATCCCCCTGCTTCTTTTGGTTCGTAAATTTATGGGAATTGCAGCTGGTAGCCTTGGCAAGCTCCCCTCATTAAGAGCCCTCTTTGAAAATGGGCTGTGTTTGAGCATTTCCCTAATGAGGACAGGACGGGGTTAAAAAGTGACCATTTCATGGTTGACTTGAACCTGCTTACTTTCCTTGATGTGTCGTTGTGAAATGCCTGACGTGAATAAACTCTCACTTCGGGCAAAGAGGAAGTCAGCGGTCCCTCCGGCACGCCGCCGGGGGCTGCGCAAGGGCAGCGTGAGGGAGCGCTGCACTGCCCGCAGTGGCGGTGCTGGGGCCGGGGGCCGCGCACAGCGGACGCGCCCTGAGCTGGGCACAGCACTGCAGCCCGCCTCACAGGAGCAGAAATAATTTTCGCTCACTTTTTTCCCCCGCTTCCCAGCTCCCCTGGTTAAAGCTGCCCCCGGAGAATGAAACCAGACCCTGGCACCCTGTTGCCGCCCGGGAGCCGGATCCCCTTCGCAGCCCCC
>NW_005054323.1:6045187-6045633 GCF_000277835.1 Geospiza fortis
CCTCCCCTTCGCCCCCGCAACTTTCTCCCACCAGAAGAGCGGGAAAATGAGGGAGGGATATTTGCGAAACGTGCTCATTCCTTCTGCAGCGTTCGGTGGTAATGAATGCAGAGGGAGGGCAGAGGAAGGGGATCTGGTGGAGAAGGAATGTGTTTGCCGGAGGAGGAGGAGGAGTATAAACGGTGATTGTGTAATTAAATAATTAAACAAAAATATTTTAGTCTCATTTGGGGAGAGAGCTGGAATAGGGTCCACAGGGTGTAACTGGTGAATTTTTCAACTTCCAAGTTTTGCAGAGTCAGGGGCGGGGTAGGGGGGGCACACTCACGGACACGTTGAGAGCAAATCGTGGGGGAGCGCCGGGGAGAGATTTATCGTTTGAATTTTCAGGAGATCATTTTTATTACGGTGGCCGTTTGGAAGGCGGTCGCTCACCACTGCCCGCA
>NW_005054323.1:6046118-6074266 GCF_000277835.1 Geospiza fortis
CCTCATCTGCAAAACAACCAGCAGCAGCAGCAGCAGCAAAAGCAAGACTCCTGCGCCGCCGACTACAAGAGGGTTAAAAGTGTAGATTGGATTTCACCCCGGGAAATCTAGCACACGGAGTGAACTTGAATCTTTGGCTATTTAAGGAGGACTGGGGTTTGTTGTGAAGTTGTGGTGATCCAGAGCAGAGCCCCGTCCTGATTGATTTCATCTTCCTTGAGTCTCAGATGACTGTAAAATGAATAGATGAAATTATTCCTTTTTGAGGCTTTTCTTAGGGGCTCTCCGGGCAGCGTGTTCTCAAAGCGAAGTCATGATGTATTCTCCAATCTGTCTCACTCAGGTATAGACGCTTTTATTTAATTTATTTGTTAAATTGTTTATTTTCACGTGTTTGTTGGGATTTTTTTTTAATTGTGTATGTGGGTTATTAATGAGTCATTGCTAGTAGTTGTAACGGGTTAAAGCACAGTCGTAACTGTTTGTCAGATCCAAACTCCTCTCTCAGGAGGGAATATTAAAGAATAAACTGTACCACGCCATTGTTTTGGGGAGATCCATTCAAAGTGTCACCCGTAGACAAATACTGTTAATTGTTGGTGCATAAGAAGTCAAAGGTTAACAAACTGGAAATGAGCATAATTATGCTAAAAACCTGTGTTTGAGAAGTATTGATTTGATCGGAATCAAACGATTTGCACTCTTTTCAGCTCGCCTGTTTACACACAGCCTAATGAAAGGGTTTGAAAGGAAAAGTGGTTTTTTTGACAAGACACGACCACTGGCCGGTGCGAAGTAATCCCGTCTTATGCTTAATTAATAATATGCAGGCTGCCAACAATGAGGGAGATGTGAGCGGGGATGACCAAGCTGTGCAGTGTTTTCTGGTTCGGTTATACAAGGGCACGCCGTTTTCCCCCTCCCCGCTAAAGTGTGGTGCCGGCGGGGGAGCGTGCCCTCTCCCCAGCGCGGGGAAGCCGCGGCAAAGCGCAGATTTTGAAACCTGAGGGGTTTCGGAAGCATTTTTGGGAAGTTCCCCGGGTGCCCCTGGAGCGTCCTCGGCCGCTGTACGGTATCGGCGAGCGAGCGCCGGGGCACCGGAGCCTTTTTCGGACGGCAAACCCTGTCTGCAAAGCCCGGGGATAGTTTTCAGCTTTCGTGAAAGTCTGTCTTAGGAGGATGTGATGTAAACTGATTAAGCGATAACTGCTTGCTTCTGCATTGGTGCAACAAATAGCTAAAGAAGCAGAAAATGTGTGAAAGTAATGTCTGCTGCTACGGAGAGGCCAACGATACACTTACAGTTGCACAGTGAATAAATAAGTATGATTTAAGTTATTCTGCAGTTACAAACCATTGTAATTCGAAAGGACTAAAGTATTCATAAATTGTGATTGAAGATGGAAACAATGATAAGGCTTATTCAGTGATTGGACACAGTCCTGCAGTTTTTTGGCTGACACATTTTTTATTGTTTATATTTTGTTTGGCATCTAAGTGTGATTGACTTAGATATGGATATTTTCAGTAAGTAAATGTGAGCTGCAGAGGAAGAAAGCTGGAAAAAGGTGTTATTGAGATATTTCTTCTTCAAAAGAGAAACAGGAAGCATTTTGTGTAACAGAGACTCACTTGCTTGCAGGTACACACTTAGAAATAACTACTTAGCGTGGAATCTGTGGTTAGCAAAATTATTTCTGTGTAGGCTGTCCACCATGTGGGATTATTGATGGGCAATAAGACCTCTGCATCAGAATATAAACCTGACAGTACAAGTTAATAAAGCAGTTTTTGCATTTGAGACACAGGTTTTCACAAACACCTCTTTTACGTTGATAATTCACGATCTTGTTTCCTTCTCTAATGACTTTTTTAAAATTATATTTTCTTTTTGGACCCATTGATGTAATATATTTCCTCATTCTTTACAAATTTGTATTAAAATACTGCACTCAGGTGTATAAAAAATGCTACATTGTACTTCTACTACCATTAATCCAAGAAAGCAGTTCCTGGCTTTTGTGCATTGGTACTTTCTCCATAATATTTTACAACCATGGTCTACCACGCGCCATGCAGGGACAGTTCACATTTGGTAATACATACATGTAACAACGTAACAAATTGATTTTACTTTGGAGTCTTTTTCTACTTCCTTGGAATGATAAGAGAAGTTTATAAATTTTTCTTTTTCTCTATATAAATTAAAAATTAAAATGACATCAGTAATGAAAACTTAAACCTTGTATTCTTTATTTGTTTAAGGCAAAAGATTGACTCATTTCACTTGGAGTAGCAACTGCATTAAAGCATTACTGCCACAATTGTTCTCTCTATTGCGTTCTCTGTCTCTAGGACTCTTGCAATGCACATCGACTGTGGTAGTATAGGTTCAGAAGAAAATATTTTGGTAGAAGTAAACACAGAACACCTGTTTAGATGGAACTACTTATGAAAGTGGTAGTTCAGTTTGTGCTGAGACAGCACTGAAGCACGTTTTAATAACAAGTCTAAAATCCAAAGTACAGCTTTAAGACAAACCTTGTCGATTGCAGTGTTACCCATCACACTTACAATAAAAGTTTGGTGGGTGAAAATCACTCCAAGGTAGAAGAAAACTTACCAAATGCAATTTAATTTTGCGGGCTCCCTTCCTCTATTTCCCACATACCTCTTTCTCTGTGTTTTGGAATGCCTAGAAACTGGATTTATCTGTCTTGCTGAGGCATGAACAGGATGTAGTTTACTGCGTGCCATTTAGTGCTTGCTCTCTTGTGATATTTTTGCTGTGGTTTTTTATATTACAGTAGTCCAAAATCTCAGAATATGTAGTATTTTCTTTTGCACCTATACGTTTCACTAGGCATGAGAAAACTGTGCTGGGAAGATGAGTAGATGAAGATTTCTGTATAAAATTTCCATACTTCTGCCTGGTGTATTTACTGCACAGTCCTCAATTTGAGCTTACATGGGCTGATGCAAAGTTTAAAAGTGAAAGATAGGAGAAGAGAACTGCATATCCTCTTTATCTTTTCAATAAAGAAAACTTGGCCTACCTATTGTCATTAGATGACTGCTATTTTTTCCTTTCTTTGCAAGGAACATGGATGTTGTATAGTAACTTCTATTTAATTTAAATTGCCAGTGCACAATGGTTCATTAGCTATTTGATATCACATTTGAAAATCTTACCTTTATAAATCACTTCATTGCAAAAGCAACTGTGGCACATGAGCAAGCGCCACATAAAAACAAAAAAAATAATTCACTATTGTCTATATGAATATTAAGGAGGAAAAATAAAATTCTGTTGATATCTTTTTAGGAAATTTGGTGGAGAATGTGTGTGATTAATTGCAAATGTCCATTTAGGATCATTTTTATGGGCACTTCCCCATGTCAAATAGTAGTTTCATTTGAAAGTATTCCAGGTGCACAATGAATAGCTCAAAAAATCTGATAAAATTGCTTTCAAATGTTCTTTGCCATGTTTCTTCTCAACGCTTTGCACCTATATGTATATCTTTAGGACTTAACAATACTGTGAAAGAAAAACCTGAATACAGTTTTTAAAAGGTTGGAGTTTCTGGTGTGCATGTTTTTGTGGTGTTTTTTCTCCCTATTTTTGGAAAGGAAACATTCAGCTACTACAGACTGGAATTTAATCAGTGAAATTCTCTATAAAATTTTCATAGATATAAAGTGCTATAGGTTATTATTGTTAATACTATATGCATTACCTCAAGGCATAGTCAATCTGAAATAATTTAATAATTTATGATGCTCTTCTTCAAAATTAAAACTAGATGTGCAATATTCTACTAATGTAGAATATGTCCATGTTTATTTTATTGCCATTTTAAGTTATAAATGCCAAAATCTGTTTAGATGTAGGAGAAATCATTGTATTGAGGTAAAAATTAATTTCTCCCAAGGCTCTTCAGCCACCTGCCTTCACCCCACCTTTAGCCCCAGCTGTAAGAATTTTCAAAATCTGTAGTAAATCTGTTTTATTCAGCCTAAAATGAATTGTGAGGACTTAACACAGTACGGTCATTATGCTTCTACTAATTAAAAAAAAAATTCAATACTTCAATTAAGATGACTTCTGTAGGAGAAAAAATAAACTTTCTTTAGTAGTTATAATTGTAAGGGAAAAAAGCATGGCATCAGAAAACATATGAAGATAGGGAAGTCTTATCATGGGCTGTGGTTGCTCAGAGCAGTACTGCCTTCCCACACAAAGAACAGATTGTGGTTTAACTCTTTCCACGGCCTAGTTTTATGTGCCAGTATAGTAACAGAATTGTTCAAATCTCTGCTGGAAACTACTAATCAGTTTAATTGTCGCCTTTGTAGGTCTTTGACAAGAATCATACTGTAATGAAATTGTTTATGTCCTGAAGTATCTTCCTATATTGCCTCTTTTCTTTTTTTTCCTTTTTCCCCCCCCTTTGCTTAATTTTTTTTTCTATGAAGACAACATGATCATAGGTAAACTGCTTGTAACTTTTCTGTTGTTTTCTACTTGATTTGAGGATGGTTAGAGAGGTAACTAGATCTAGTGGGTTTTGCAACATTCAGGAAATTTTGAAGTTTGTTTGAAATTCAAAGATTTAAATATGGAATTCTTTGCCTGAAGCTTCTGCAATGGCAGTCTGCACTCTATAATTGAGACCATGAGTTATACTTTCATCATTTTTACCTAATGGAGTTAATCAGCCTATTGATTAAACATAATTCATTCCTTGTCTAGCAGCGTAACTAAAATAGTAGTTTGTTAATTGTATTCTCGAATATAATTGCATAAAAAAGGTTCAGTTTTAGTTTGATTGCACTGTGCCACTAAGTATGATGAGCAATCTGCGTGGTATTTAAAACTAAATATCCCTACACACAGGAAGAAGGATACCTCCCCTAAGGTCTCCCTTTCAACCCAAAATATAGTCATGTTTGATAAGCAGATTGCAGTGTTTTAAACAGCAGACATGTTAATGGAAAATAAGTTTTTGGGGAAGGTCTATTTAGATATTAACATGGATGTGTAGGATGGTACTTTAAGCAGACAAATGAAATTAATTTAATTGCTATAGGATGTGCCTGTAGACAACAACTAAGCATTACCTCCTTAATGCAATCCATATTGCTGCTAGGCAGAAGATAAGAACTTGCAGGTGAAGTCAGACAACAGAAAGGGATATTTTGAAACTGTAAATAAATGGCATGGATTTCACAAAAGCAGCATTGGACCAGCGGTGGACTCATAATGTCTCTTTGCCACAGCATGTAGAAACACAAAGAATGCAAAGTTTGTGCCAAGTTGCCATTTTTCATTGTACACCTCAGATTGATTTTTAAGGGGTTTAGAATAATTGCCACACTCATGTGATCAGTTAGCAAATTAACTGACTCTGTGGGGCTTCAAAATTCACAGTGGAACTGCTGGAAGGACATAAATGTAATTTTTGTTTTCACCTTCATAAAGTCTTAATTTTACAGATCTTGGGGGTGGTGGGAGGGAAGCGAGAAGAGCTGAAAGTACAGAAGTTTCTGTTCAGGGTTTGTATATGACATGTGTCTTTTGCCTGCTTTTCCTTACTGTATACTGGTTTCTCTAGTTACCACCACTGGAATGGTACTGTTTCAGTGCTGGAATGTTGGACGTTTGATAAGAAAATGGATCAAGTTTAATGGCGCATGCTCTTTATGCCACCAGCAGTCTCTTGCTGAGAGCATGCTCCAAAAGCGGGAACTGTGTGGCATTACACTGAGCATGTATATGCTTTGTGTTTCTGTGCCACAGAGAAGAGAAATGAACTGTGGCATTTGCCTCAGCCTTCTGAACATTTCTGCTCAGATTTTTTAAAACCGTGCAGTGTCCTCTTTGTGCAATGGTACTTTTCTTGATGTTAGCTGTTCAAATATTTAAATGTTAGGAACAAAACATCTTGGTAGCATCTCTTAAATTATGTTGTCTCTGCAGAGTTGTGGGATGAAGCGAGGGGAGGAGTACAAATAAAATTTTCACATAGTTCTTTCAAAGAATGAAATATGAAATTTGTGTAAATTTTACGTGTTTATTCTCTTCATCTCGTATTTCACTTAAAGATTTTCAGAAATGTTTCTTGATGGTGCTTTGGTTATGAGAACTTGCTGACTTTGAGTTTTCTTGTTATCTTCTTCTTATTTTCCTTCACTTCTTTCCACAGGATGAATTTCACCCGTTCATTGAGGCACTTCTTCCACATGTCCGTGCAATTGCCTATACTTGGTTCAATCTTCAGGCTCGAAAACGCAAGTACTTTAAGAAACATGAAAAACGAATGTCAAAGGATGAGGAAAGAGCAGTCAAGGATGAGCTACTTAGTGAAAAGCCTGAAATTAAACAGAAGTGGGCATCCAGGCTCCTGGCCAAGCTGCGCAAAGATATTCGCCAAGAGTTCCGGGAGGATTTTGTGCTCACAGTTACTGGGAAGAAGCACCCATGCTGTGTATTGTCCAATCCTGACCAGAAGGGCAAGATTAGGAGAATCGATTGCCTGCGACAGGCTGACAAAGTCTGGCGTCTGGATCTAGTCATGGTGATCCTGTTCAAAGGCATCCCCTTGGAAAGTACGGATGGAGAACGTCTCATGAAATCCCCACATTGCACAAATCCAGCACTTTGCGTCCAGCCACATCACATAACAGTATCAGTCAAGGAGCTTGATTTGTTTTTGGCATACTACGTGCAGGAGCAAGGTAGGAAGCAGACTGTCATGTTTCTATGTTAGTATGTCAGACTCTGACTCCAAGTAGCCCTGTTTCCCCTGTGGGCTGGCTTCCAGTGAAACATTGTTCTGTGGCCCATAGATGTATTGTGGCTACATATCCATTTGTAAATCAGCATATATACATATATACTTAAACACATACATATTTCTGCAGACCGGTGTGACACGCATATTTGACATGCGTGCCTCTTTCACGAGCGAGAGAGACACGTACCAAGGCAGTACTTTCATTCCACTGAAGTTGCCTTTTATTTTTTGTGAAAAAGTGGCAATACATAGTTGTGACTTCAGAAAACATTATTGGTTTCAAATTCTGTTTTTAAAGAAAAACAAAACAAAACCCCTCACCCCAGTACGATTAAGAACAGATGCAGGTATATGCGATTGCACAGTCACAATAAATACTACAAATACTTATTATTGTCTTTGTTGTTATAATTAACAAGAAGTAATCCTTAAACTGATCACGTTGAAGAGCAATTGTAGACTTTCTCATACCTATAAAACAAAGCTTGAAAATACTTTATCACAGCTGTATTTCATGTAAATGCCAAATAGAATCAGAATTGCAGCACACAATATGTAATGTTTTATTCATATTTTACATCAGTAGCTCATCTTATCTATTTGAGCTTTAAAGCAAAGATCCAGGTCATAATATTTTGAGAAATTTTTATGAGTATATTTTCATAATCACACTCATATACTTTTATTTGGCAGGTAATTGAAACGTGGAAAATTGCAGGAGCTCTATGGAAAAGCTTCTTAAACTTAGTATTACAGAATGAAAATAAAAACAGGGCTTCTGATAATCACGTGTCGGGGAAAACCTACTAGCCATATTTCATATATTGGATATTCAATAACAATACCCATAGGCAGGTTCCCTAAAATTGTAAATGGCTGTAAGTAGATAAAGGTGTTGTTTTTTTTTTTTTTTTCTTTCTTTTTTTTCTTTTTATTTTCTCTGATATTTAGTCTTCTGAAAGACTTTTTCTCTGTTAGGGTCATTTTGGTTCTTTCTGATAATGATACTGTCTTCTAAGTGTCTTTGTAATACTGGCTGATCAGCAGTAATAATGCATTTCTTTTTTAGCCATAGATCTCAACTAGGGAAAGTTCGACCATCTGCAGATGGTGGGCCATTTCACAACTTGGCCTGGTAGTAGGTAGAAATGGCCTGCGGAAGGGCAGATGGCAGGCTGTTATCTGATGCTTGGTAAATAACTATGGGATTTAACTGGAAAACAAATTGAATTGATTTTCTTGGTAACAAAAATGTAAAATTGCATGGCTTCATTTGGTGTATACTTCTTTTTTAAGAGGAGAGCTGCACAATGAAATATTTTAAGTAATTCTCTTTTAGCATTTCTTCATGCAAGTGAAGAACTGTTTTTATGAATGTATATATTATTTGTTGTGAAAAAAATATTCGCTTCTCCCATCACCCCTGGTATTTTTTTGGGGTTTTTTGTCTCTCCACAGCAGTAGACACGTTTAGGTATTTTACAGTGACTTTTAAGTAGCTGCGGAGTCTGGTAAATCTGACCTCAAATAATATAGGAAGAAAGATTTCTTTGACAACATTAAGCAAAATAGCTTAATTACAAGTAATTTTTACCTTTAAATTCTTTTTGTAGAAAAAAAATCAAATTATATTATGAATGCATATAGTGTAAGTGATAACTTACTGATTAATTCTATGGATTTACCTGTCTCTAAAAGTCAAAACTACAAAGGGAGGCAAAACAGTTTAAGTACCTCTTGAGCCAAAGAAACTGGGGTCAGAGTACTCTTAACACACTGTTGACTTATAAGTTATTGAAAGGCAGTAACTTGAAGTGGGAGAAGAAGGAATTGCAGGGCATAGCTGCTTTTGTTGATTTAAATGTATTGAGAATATAAGTTTATTTAAAACACTTTTGTCTAAATGGAAATGAGGAAGTTAAGCATGTTGTAATATTATAACTTTCAAAGTTACACAATACTACTTTGAGAATATACTGAAAATGAAGATGGCTAATTTCTATTTCCAAGTCACTCATAGAAGACCCTTTTGTTTATTGCTAACTGCATGTCTTTTGTATTTTGCTGCTTTACTTTAAGTCTTCCATTAACATGTGTTGGCTTTCTTCTTGAAAAAGTTATATTAAGTAGTCTATGTAATTTTTTTCCATTTTATCAAACTTTTATTTTCTATATTCATTGAAATCAGGTTAATTGTGGCACTTTTTAGGGTATTTGATTAAGAGTGCCAGGCTCTGTGAAAGATATGCATGAAGTCAACCAAAAATGTTGCATTATACATATGGCGTTTTGCTTTTTATTTATCTTTCAGAACATATAAATGCCTAATAGCACCATGTAAAAGCTAAGTGGAAACATAAAAAAATTAAATCGCTGATCAAAATATGAAGAGGGAATTAGCACACAAAATGAAAAAAGGGGCCAAGTAGTTTGCTTTTTTTGTTGCTTTAAAATAGAAGATTAGGGAAAAAAAGAGGAGGAAGGATAGTTCGAGTGCCAGTGATGGTTGCCAGTGGCACCAGGATTGGCATCAGACCTTCTTTGTTTAGCCTAGGATGTCTGTGATTTGTTGGTTGGCATCCGCATTGCAGTGCAGAGTAATGTTACAATATATTGACAATTTCCAGATCTAGAAGTGTCAATAATGTTTTCAGTTCTTAACAAAAAGATCTTCTACTTCCATGTCTGCCTTGAAAGAAGAAATAAGGACTGATCTATGAAGTTCTATCATTGATGAACTTCATCAGATGCTACTTTTCGCTCATCTAAAATTCAGCATCTTTTTTCCCCTCTATTAATTTTATGCTATCCTCTTAAATAAAAGAAAAAAAGAAAAAAAGTAGATTGACATAGGTTTCAATGCTGCTCCTTTGACTGAAAAGGAGGAAGAAAATAGGAAGTATACATTGTGATCAATGTTTAACATGAAAATAAGTATTAATCACAACGGGCTTCTATGGGCTTGTTGTGTGTATCAGGGGGGTGCGTGTGTCCCACACAGATCGTTTATAAAACCCAAACTTGAAAATGGTGTGAACATTGTTTCTATTGACAGAATTGCCCTTTTTTTCTTTTTCCTGTGAGCATCAGAGAGTGTCTATCATTTGGTATGAAATGCATTTCAGTCCATAAAATCATTTGATGGTATTTAATTCAGCACAGCGCTTATGCTGTGTTCCCGTTGCTACAAGAACCGCCATTTTGTTTGTCGAGTGCCAGGAGAGGGGAAAAAAAGGCAGACAATGTGCTTGATGCCAATAATGGTTGCCAGTGGCACCGAGGTTGGCATCAGACCCTCTTTGTCTAGTTGCTGAATGCCTTTGATTCGTTGGTTGGCATCCGCATTGCAGTGGGCACATTGGAAAGTTTTTGACAATCAGTGAATGAAAGCTGCAGTACTTGTTTGCTGCAACAGAACCAAGATAATATAAATCTCTCCTTCAGATGGATGTTTTACTTACTCTTACAGTGACTAATTAAAAAAAAAAAACTAGAAATTGCCTTATTTTTTCCAAAAACTTAAAATATCTATAGCAATGTGCCTTGTCTGCAGAATCCTGAATTCTCTCATCATCTCCACTACTTTTTTTTTGCAGCATGAATAAAATGCAAACTTGATGTTAGGTAATTCAGCATATACTGAATGAAGCATAGTACACCTTGGGAGTTAGAGAGTTTAAAGAACTGAAGCAGTGCTACATGTAAATGTTAAGATTTTTAAGTGTTTTTAGTGCATGTCTCTCTCAGAGTACATTTCTCTGATCAGTCATGTTACTGCTTACACTCCCTTTTGTCCTTCTGTAAGGTTGATATAACTGGGGGAGCCCAGGTTCCCAGTTGTTAATAAAGTCTGGAGTCAAAGGAGGAGAGGCTCTTTTAAAATATCTAGGGAGTGGGGAAGAAAATAGATGCAGATGTCCTTAGTCCCGTAGTGTTCAGGCACTGTTCGTTTTTCAACTTCTTACACCATCAAGATGCTACCACAGCTCCAGCTGTGCGAGTTTGTTATCAGGAAATTGGCAAAAAGAATAAATAATTTCTCTTGGAAGTTTCCTAGATAGTTAACATTAATATTGCTTTCTGGTTAACTGCTATTATCTCGTTAATTAATAAGAAGGATTAGGAGCTCTACCCAAAGGACTGCGCAGAAGAAAGCCTGGCCTATGTGAGTCCCTGAGTTGCTAGACTGTGTCCTGTCTCTTGAGGATTGGAGGGGGGGTACTGGACCAGGGAAAAAAAGGAAAAAAGCAAGAGAAAGATTAGAGAGCAGCGAGGGCATTGACCGGCCAAGGGGAGAATTTTGTGCGCAGGGCTCTCGTGCTGAGCTGGCCCTGTGCTGGGGATGTTGGCAGTGCCCTGCTGTGCTGCAGGTGCCATGCCCCACTGGGGGGGCATGGGCGGGGCCACGGGCGCACCCCGGTGTGGTGCCCATGCTCCTGAAGAGAGCACTTGCAGATAACCTCAGCTGGGTGCAGGGTGCCGCCGCCGCATCGAGCTGAAACACTTCTGCCCTGAGCTTAATGCCAGCAAACTGGCAATCCCCAGCCAAGTGGGGATATCGCTTTCCCAATTCAGACAGTCCTGGCAACACGTGTGTCTTGTCTTACTTGGAAAACATGCCCTCTTCCAGAAGGAATTGTAATTCTTTTTTTAGCGAGATATGTCTGAATTGCAGGAGTGGGTGGGTTTATCAATGGCTTAATTTTTTTTAAAGCTTTTTGAATTTTGTCAATTTATGTCTATAGGGAGCTCAAATTTTGAAAGAGGTTTGCATAGTAGTTTTACATTGCATTTGAGTTTTCATTCTGTAAGTTGAGTAAACTTATTGTGTAGTCATTCTGTTAATATTATAAAATGATAATAAAATTGTTTTGGTTAGTTTGCTGTGACTACATGAATTTTCCACTTAAAATCACACTCAAAATAATGTTTTAAGCAGTTCCTGGTTAAGTCATATTATGGTCATATGCCTAAATACCACGCCACCCAGACAGATTTTGGATGAGGGTTCGCATTTTTTGTGTGCACTGATGTTCCCACATACAATTAATAAAAAGGCAATGGGCTTAGATGAATCAAACATTTGCTGATTGCTTCTACTTCATTTAATGTTAATGATTTGCCTTCTTCTGTATACTTTACCTGGGAACACACAGTAGAACATTTTACCTGTTTTGCAGAAGGTTATATCAAAGTGCAAGGTGATTTGTTGGGAGTTTACACGGCAAATGATGAGTTACAGCAGGAACAGCAGGAAATAGAGCTTATTACTGCCTGTACCTACAGGCTTCCATATGCTCCAGGACCTTGTTTCTTGCACAGTGAGATGGCATGCCATCCCCTGCTCTAAATCTCAATTTTGAATCAGAAAGCCAGTACAGAACCAGAAGTATGAGTTTATATATTGTCTGCTCTAGTAAGAGAAGAGCTTTTAGTAGTTTAAAAATCTCATAGGGAATAATCAACCTTTCTAAACCTGAATCGCTCTGGACAATTCCAGTCTGTTGAGGTGTGAAGAGAACGCAATTTAAAAAAAACTTTTTTGTGTCAACTGAAAAAGACACTGTTATTATTAGTTTCTAGTTTTCTAATGTAGAATTTTGGATAACTATTTCGTTGTTGATTGTCTCTATTGCATTGAAAATTGTAGGCAAGAAAGACATTTGCCATTAGGAAATGGAGGTTAATCCAGTCTATATATGGATGTAATAATATTTCTGAATTGATTATTATGGCTACTTTATTTATGAAGATATAGGATTCTGAAATATTTTGAAAGGCCACTTAGCAATTTTCATTTTTTCAGAACATTGATGTGTGAACTAGCATTCAGATAATAGGTCTGCAGAATTCAAAATGTTTAATTTTTACCTTTTAATTTAAAAAAGCTTTCTTTAGAGTATGAATGCGGGTCATGAAAAAGAAAAGGAAATTTTCCACTATTTAGCACTATTTAGTATTCCTGTTAACAGGAATTAAATATATGTGCATTTCAGGAAGGAACATTTACCTAATTCTGATTTTTCTTACCTGATACACTAATTTTCACACGGTTAATAACATAAATTGTGTTTAAGATAAAAGAAACTTAAGTTTAAATAAATTCTGTTCAGCTGCTTGGAAACATAGAGGTCATTGTTAATTTATGAATGACATTTAGTTCAAAACAAGAAGTGATAAAGTAAAGAGTGGAAAATTAATCAGAAAATTCTTGCTTTGTGGTTGTTTCAGACAGAATACTGTGAACAAAAAGGATTATTCTAAACTATATACAAGAGGACTAATTAATAAAGGAAATACCTCAATTTAAAGCAGGATTTTATGTTTTAAATTTCTTAAATGTTCATCCATATTTGAATTCACTGTAACTGTGAAAACTTCATTAAAATAATTGCATGCTAAATGCCACTGCAGGTTGGATTTTAGAGTTCATTGCATGAAGTTGCTGTCAAGTCCACTTCTTTATCTGGCTTTCTTTTTTTTTCCCTGTGTTTCCTCCTTCTCCTCTTCCCTGCTGCTAGTGTAGTAGCATAGTCATGTCAAGGACAGGTGGCCCTCTGAAATGGTGGTCCACAATACCAAACACTATAACTCAAGAGGCTTCCTGAAGTGTTACTTTCCAGTCTCAACAGCAAGGTGAAATGTTTCTTTGATGTAATTGCTGGGACTAGGATGGTTTTCAGATCAAGTTAAATGGCTATGTTAACTGAATAGGGTTACTCCTTCCACTGTGGGGTGAAGAAGGCTCCTTATTAGGAGCTGCTTTACAGATACTAAGTGAATGTGAAAAGGGAAGGAAGTCTCTGATACTATTCAGTTTGTTTGACAGATGTCAAACAAGATGTCATTAATTATAGGGAGGTTTCATGATTTTACTCTGTATCTCTTTTTAATTTTTGTAATTTTAAACTCTGGTGGAATTTTTAGAAGTTTTTGCTAAAACCATGGCTCAGGGAATTGAAACCTGGATTAGAAGAGGTTTGAAGATAAAGTCTCAGAAGCTAGTAAAAGGGAAGTAAATCTCAGATTATTAGGTCTATCTTAGAGAAAGCAGAGTTCATTTTGGCATGTCTATTATAGGGTCTTGTAGCAGTGAGCTGTGTGTGAACCTGGAAGCATTCTTCTAGCACAGTTGTTTATATTTCCCCCCCACCATCTTTTTACTGACAAAAAGTTTACTTGTGCTCTGCCCACCAGTTCTTCTCTGAGGGGGATTCTTTCCTTTTCTGAGGTATATTGTGCTTTTTAAATTTTAAATAAATATATTTCTTTAGCTGCTTCTTGGGAATATCAACATTGTAATGTGACTTTTATCCTAGTCCACCTGCCCCCCACCCCCAGTCCCATCCCAGCCCTGCCCCTAAAAAGAGTGGTGGGAGATGGGCACTTCAGATGGGCACTTGGTGTTTGGGGGGCATTTTCAGAAATGGCTGATAGTCTAAAGTTTGTTTATCAATCATAGTGTTTCGAATGTTTTTAGATTACCTGAGGACCAGAGCTTTTGCCTTCATGCCTTATGACTCTTGTGTGTTATGTTCCACTTTATATGAGACCCCTCTTCAAGTCAGAAAGGTCACTTAAAATTATGGGGTCCTTGGAGTAATTTTAACCTTAATTTGTTCCTAACTGCCTGTGGTGTTTGGAATTTTTAAATGACATGTATGTTTGTTTGTTTTTACTCCAAGAAATACTATTGAAATAAGGAGAAGTTCCTGTGGTGTGGAATGGTGTGAAAGCTTAGCTGAATCCCCTTCAATCATTGCACTCTTTTTTCTCAGCGAAACCTTGCACTTTTTTATTAAGTAATTGCACATCTTCAGAGTAGAAGGGACATGTCAAGTTTTCCAGTGTCCTTCCATAAAGGCACCTGCACTAAAGACATCTCAGTGGCTTTAAGCGGGCTTTTTATTTCCCCTCTGAATAAAATACACATGGAAATTGATCAAAACTGTTCCCATTTTCTTCCTTAGAAAATGAACAGGAAAGCCAAATGCAAAAATGAACAGGTAGTGAACTCTGAGGAACTTGGTTGTTGAGAAAGTAGGGAAAAAATTCTGTGATTGTTTGTTGGAGACAAATGGTGTACACAGGTAAGTATATTCTACATTGTTTGGAATTATTTAACAATTGATAATTTTAAGTATCTATGTTTTGAACATATTGTTTACGTATTTGACTTCGTGATCTCCAAGCAATATTAACCTGAGTTACTACACATTTTTTCATAAAGGATCAATTTAAACAACTGAAAGATGGTTATCTATTTATCTTAAATCTAGCATTGTATTTTAATTTCCAGTCAATTTCCTTGCCATATCCCTCATAAGCAGTCTTCTGAGGTGTCATAAGATTTGCATATTTTTCTTTAAAATAGAAACAAAACAATGTGCATGCTTTAGAATTCAGTAATTACAAACTCTATGGCTTTAGAAATTGAATGAAATTAAAACAGTATATATTTTTGCTTGTGAATTGCATTGGGCTAAAATGCCAAACCATTTTCAGCCTTTTTTGTGAAGTGGCTAACAGGGAAATGTTTAGAAGATTATTACAGATGTGCATTGTGTCTGAGAGACAGAAAATATACTTACTGCAACATCAGCTTTCCATTGCCTGAGTAATGCCATTGAAAATGATGCCAGATTTTTGAAGGGATAACTCCACTCCAGTGTCCTTGATTTAAAAGTGTGAAAATTTCTCCTAATCAAGACAGCTTACTCTGACATCTGCAAGTTTCTAGATGGATTACCTTAAATTTGTTATGCCATGTTAAAAGATGTGTTTTACGAGGCTGGCCTCATCTCCTGGCCTTAGTGTCAAGAACCTGGCTATGTGATGCAACACATCTTGTTAGGTTTAATTGACCAAAGCTGATTTGTTAAAACAATTCATTTGTGCTGTAACTCATGCCCATGCCAAGTTGCTACCTGAATCTCTTGACCTTGGTTTGTCTGGGTCATGAAATGGCTGTGATCTGCTTGACCTCTCCATTGTTCAGTGGCCATGCCACTTCCTCCACTTCTTTGTGGTGGTTGCTGACAAGAAGACCTCGGCTCTGAATTTACACCCCAGTGGGTTTTCAGTGTCCCTCCAGAGCATCTGTATCCTCCTTTGGAAGTCCTTTGGTGATGTCACCACCTATTGTTTGCTGGCAGCGAGGGGGACAAATTGACAGCCCTTGGTAGCAGAAGAGGTAATGAGGGAATTTCTGGGAGCTGAAGGAAACCCCATCCCCTCTCAGACTGCTGTGCATTCCTGTTATGTTGGGGTGCACGGGGTCACTATTTTCAAGGGGAAACACCATCTGTCTTAGTCAATCCCATTTCACTGTGAGCTTTGTTTGAGTGGGACGTGCTGGGAAGAATGTTCTGCTTTGAAAATATTTTGTGATGAAAATCTAATGAGTATGCACAATTTTTAGGACACAAGAGTGATCAAAATAGATTTTTGGCATAAAATGGAGGAGTGTTTCCTGTCAATGTCATAAGTGGCTATTGATTTCTTTAATACCAAAACATTGATTTCTAAAGACCTAGATTGTATTTAAAAGTAGTCATGGGTTCTAAAGCAGAGGACTTTAAACACTACGCTTGATGCAGTATCTAATCTTAGTAAAAGGGAGAAAGAACAATCTTTATATGACTTCTGTGAAAAAAAAAAAAGTGGAATACATTATTTCTAGTGGAAGCTACCCATCCTTAAGAATTATTCTTGGTGGAGGGCAGTCATTGGCTGCTTACCCTGACAGGCTGCCTACTGTCAGTATCTCAGATGCTAATGTCAGCTTCTTGATATAGACTTTCTGTTTCCCATAATTACCAACGATTTGACTGCTGGGACAGTTTATTTTGTAGAAATGGGTATTACATCTAATTATGTGCCGCATTGTGACACTGCTTTAGGAAGTAGAGCCTTTCAAAATCAGTGGCTGGATCTGTCAAAAATCTGTGGCTAGGTTAAGAAAGCTTATAGACTAGTACTGATACCATTATAAAGCAAGTAAATTTGTATTCCTGTGGTCATCAGATAATTGGTATGCTCTTTTTTTAACTCCTTAGCCTTAGACTTTGCTCATATGTGTGGATTTATTCAATCGAGTTGACATAGTTTAAATGCCATATTCTTTCACAGCACTGTGCACTGACTTTCACAGCACATGAGCAGGTTTGTATTTCTGCAGTACACCTGATTTCTTTGTAAACTTATTCTTTTTTGCTTCTTGAAAAGGAAATCAGATGGTATGTTTACATACAGCATTCCTGTGCACTTGTATACGATGAAACATTTTCTTTCTGTGTGAAACTCTGCAAGCTAGGTGTGATTTCTAATTGCAGTTACATAGTTCCTCTGAAGGAAGAGAGTGGGAATGCTGGTGTAAGAGGAACTTGAATGCTATGGCTGTGATGACAATGTAAAGTATGACTCAATGTTTAGTTGCAAGGACTAAAAAATCCTTGTCCCTGGTCCCCAGCCCCACCGTTGTCTCACCAGGTGACTGCAGGCAAGTTAATTAATTATCTCTGTGTCTCTGGACCCGGGGAGAGAGAACACCTCTTGCTTCAGTGTTGGCCCAGCAAGGATTGTGATAAAAACTGAGATAAGTACTGACTAAAAGGTCCCTGTATTCCACTGCAAGCAAAACCCATGTGCTGGTGCCCAGCCCCCAAGAGGACTCTGTGTCGTAAAGAAATGTTGTACCCAGTTTTCTCATGCCCAGACAGAAGGAACTTGTCCCAGCAGGGAGGGCCGGCACAGAGCATTCCTTGCCTGTGAGCCCTGCGGTGGTACTGCTCTGTAGGAGAGGTGTTGAGCGAAACCCTGCAGCGGGCCTGGCCCCTCACAGGGGAGCGGGGCGCTGGGAGCAGTGCTCTTCCAGTCATCCCTGCTTCCGTCAGGGCAGGGCTGGCCCTTGGGATGGGACCTGGCACAGACAGCCCTCTGAGTTTCCCTGCCCTGTGACAGTAAAGCAAAAATATACTCCAGACAGAAAGATAAAAGAAACACTCATTATGGGACAATTGTGTGGATATTCATCAACATTCAACCACAAAGGAGGCATCTGCGGTGCCTGCAGGGGTAGCCTATGAGCTCAGTCTGCTTTCATGTCCTCTCTACTCTCATCGCAGGTTTTCAGTCAAGTGGGCCACTTGAATACTAAAGTTCCTGCACTGTGGTCCCATGCTCAGGATGGATGGTGAGGAATTTGGTGAGGTGTGAGATGAAACCCAAGCTAATGTAACAGTGTACCTATTATCTGGAACATGCTGGCCATCCTGTTTCATCTCCCAGACTTAGAGAAGTCTGATTTGTGAGGCAGCTGATGGGCAGAACAATGGTCTGTAGGGGCTTAGTCCAGGATTGAGTCTCAGAGGGCCGAGCCTTCCCTGGAGCCCCAAGTGATTGTGGTGAAATGCTCCTAAATAATTAGTAGCCTGTGTTGTTTGGACCCAGAATGCCATCTACTTTTACTCCTTCAGTCACTGCTTTCCTCATTCCTTCCTTTATGATGGTATTTTAGGTTTGGTGAGGAGCTAGCCATACCAACACCTATAAAATTACTGTGTCTGCTTCTCAGAGTGGGAAGTGGTAATAATTTTCAAAAATGAGGTGTGTCCATGCATTTTTCCAGCTGATACTGAAGCAGTGCAGTTTACAGCAAAACAAGGGTTAACATCAAAACTTATTCTATTGTTTAACTTCCAGTTAAAGAATAACCAGCTTGTGCAGAAAAGAGAATTGAAAAATTGATTGGCCCTTTGGATTCAGACATAGAATTTAAGGGATATTAGGTTGTGATTTTGCCATATACGCATTCATAGGTGAGTTTATGGCTGGGAGTTCAGTGACTTGTAGGGGCTTATGTTGTAGGAGCCATAGCCTTAGGTGGTTTTATTAAACCCAAGGGAATTTGTTTTAAAGTTATGTATAATTACATTAACTGGCTCAATTGCTGCCTTTTTTTTTTTTAGTTAAGAAAACATATCAAATTGTTACTTAGAACTTAAAATTGTTTTTTGCACTTTATAGTGAGGAGTTCTGGTGTATTTTAAAACATATGCTGATCTTGCTTTATCATGCACAAATGCAGTGTGTGTATGTAGATCTTCCTGGCTGTTCATACATTTTTTCACAATATTGTGGATATAACTTGAATATTCTGGGACAAGAATTATAGTTGTCCTGTAGTGATTTCTGTTCTATTTACAACCTCCAAATAAAGGAAAAGCTGCTTATAGTAAAATGAGGATCACTGGTCTTTCAGTAATTAAATAGACTTGTTATACTGCATTAATCCTTTTTGGAACATTTGGAATGGCTTCTTAGCACTCCCAAACACAGCATTAGGGCCAGCAATTAATCTGTTGTTTGTCCTTCAATATTTGTGTGACATAAAGAATGGGCATTCAAAGATGTAATTCAGGTTCAGGATGAGGATCGTCATAGAGTCAAATACTTATATTGATCATTCAGGAGTGTGAACCAAGTCCTAGAATGAAGTTGCAATTGTTGGAAGGACTCGCACACTACTAATTGCATCCAACTGAAAGAACTAACAATGTTTTTCAATGCTGTCTAGTTTTGGTTGCTCTGTGTACATGAGGAAAAAAGTCTGAATTATTTGGAGGTAGCCAGAAACTTTCTAATTTTCTGATTAGCCTTCCTTATAGGTAGGTCAAGAAGTAAAGCCACAACATTTCATCAGTTATGAATATGCCCAAGAAAAAAATTCAGGATCTTTCTAATGATGAGGACAGCGTTTTTTTAATGAGGGACAGGTTTAGGGAGCATCTTCTAAGATGACATCCCTAAACCTGGTCTAGCAGAGAAGTGGTTCAGGGGATCACTTGATATTCTTTCTAATTTCAAGGTTTAGTGGTGCTAATACAGTAGTAAAATTTCTTCCTTTTCTGAGCTTTGACTTCTCAAACAATGAGCAACTAAAATCACACAAACTTTCTCTCAGATTTTTGCAGTCTTTAAATTGATTTTCTGGACAAAATCTGCTTAGTCGCCGATCAGAAGGCCACACTAATTCACTTTGTGTTGTGTTAGAGTCCTGTGCTATTCTTCTGCATTGTTCAGCTGTAATTGACCTGAAGCACGGTATAGAGCTTAAGCTTCTGAGACTAGGTTAAATCAGCAGACGAGTCTTATGTTCCTCTGGTATATAGTCTTAGAACATATTATCCTATTCCAGTAAGATAAAAGTGTTTTAAATATAGTCCAGCCAGTCTGACCTTGTCAGAATTCAAGTCATATTATTGGTAACTTGGGCTTGCTGACGCGTTTCACAGTGGGACGAGCATTAACACAGAACTCCCTATTCCATCTGGTGAGGAACCTACAGAGAGTGCTCTACATAGATTTTTTTCTTAAATTCCATGGTACAGTAGAATGAGATTCTGTCTTCTCTGTGCTTATGACACTTCTCTTGCCATTGATAGGCACCCTTGTCAGAGACCAAAAAGTGCAATTGAGACACTATGAAGTGCTAGTAGTAGTGGATAATGCCCTGGAAACAGGTGTCAAAATGAACGGAACAGAATTAAGTGATTAAGGTACACATGTTATGAAAGTTCCAAAAAGACTACAGTTTTTAAATTTGATTCTGACAAAGTTTGCCTATGCGTTATAACAACATAGTGATAACCAGAAACATCGTGGTGAGGTCTGAGGAAGCTCATGTGGGTCCTGAAAGCAGCAAAATTGCATTCATCTGTCATCTTCATGTGCTTTCATGTAAGCTGCTCCTTTGGGTTCCCTACAGGATGATGTCAATCTACTCCAGAAAAATTTGCCCATTGGAGTAACTACAGATTAATTTGAACTTGTCTCTGTTATATGTGTGCTTTATTTTCCAATAATAATAATAATAATATATGCATATGACTGTGTCTGTCATAAGGTGTTTGATATGTAGTTTCCAGTCTGAGTGCATGCTGTTTGGTACACATCCTCGTCATTATGCATTTTATTGACAAAGGTGCCTTCGGTTTTTGTTGATGATTTCTCTGTCTCTGGTAACACATGACCTCTTTGAAAGTGGCACATGGAATCCTAGAGTCACTTAAGTTGGAAAAGACTTCTAAAATCATCAAATCCAACTAGGAAACTAGTGATGCCAAGTTCACCACTAGTCCCTGAGTGGTACATCTACTCCTCTTTTCACTGCCTCCAGGGATAGCAGGTCAACTGCTTCCCTAGGCAGCCTGTTCCAATGCTTGACACCTATTTTGGTAATCAATTTATACCCTAATAATCAATTTAAACCTCCCCTGGTGGTACTTGAGGTCATTTCCTCTTGGCCTGTGTCCTGTTACTTGGGAGAAGAGGCTGACAACCACTGGCTACAATCTCCTTTCAGATCGTTACAGAGAGAGCACCAAAGTCTCCTCTCAGAAGGAGACTTTCCTTTTTACTTCCAGGCTAAAGAATGCTAACCCTCTCAACTGCTCCTCATGGAAGTTTTTGTCTAGACCTTTTGCAGTCTTTTTTGCCCTTTTCTTGGATTTGCTTCAGCACCTCAAAGTATTTGCCACAGTAGCCCAAAACTGAACACAGGATTCAAGGTGAGGCCCCATCAGTGCCATGCTGACATATTTCTCATTGTCTGAGGGGCAGACAGCCGAGTGGCAAAGTAACTGTTTCTCTGGACATCATCGGTGATGAATAAATATGCCAGCATTTCCTATCTTCACAGAGTGTTTTCACAGACAGTTCACATTCATCAGCTTTTTTGGATTCTGTCAGTATTTGGGTGCTAGGTGGCTCTGAGCTGTTTGTGCCTCCTTGCCAATGAAAACTGCAGCAGTAACCCAACTCCTGCCACAACTTGTGTGGATGTTGGGAATGGGTGAGGTGAGGGAAGAGAGAGGGTGTGGCGCTAGGGAGGAGTGGTCAGGGGCTGCATGAGGACAAACCCAGAGTGTGTGTGAGTAGCGGGCGCTGGAAGATGCCATCTCTGTTGGCAACAGTACCAGTTTTGCAACCCCTGAACTAGACAGGTCTGTTGGTTTCTGAATAGTAATCTCTCTTCTTCTGTCTCCTTAGTAACCCAAAGTTACTGTATACAGAATGTTTGTAGCTCTGGGTTTTGATGCTGGAAGAAGAAAATATACATATGGAATGTCATGTTCTATTTAGGAGCAATGAGAAAAACAAAGAAAGGAAAAGAATCTCTGACTTATCTTCCTCCCCTTCCTTACAGTTGTAAATTTGAGGGACATTCTTCTTGTATTTTGTAGGTTAATATGGATCTCATCTGATCTCTTTGAATCTTATTTGGTTGTTTTTCAGTAATTCAAAGTCCTAATGCTGAATTCATGTTGCAAGGTCTGTGTTCAGATTTATACTTCTTCTGAAAAGGACATTCTTTAAAGGCCTGTTCAGAAGCTATTCTGGTGCATTGAGTTCCCAGGCAACAAAACTAGAACACATATGACTGAAGTACTGCAGACTCCCTAGACTGTAAACCTAATCCTGCAAATCCCTATTTACATAAATCCCACTGATTTCAAAGGGCCTGCACATGAGAAAGCAGGTTTTACAGGATCAGGCCATTCTTCCTAGGGACCAACATCTGTTGCACCAACTGTGATAATCTCATGACTGTTAAAGAAAACTCTGAGGAAACATTTTATCTGGGCTGAAAGAAAACAGCAAAATAGTAACATTGTTATCTGTTGCTATAAAGTGGATTATTACCAAAAGCAACTCTCATTGTATGCTGTGTCTCTCTTCCCTTCTTACATATTTTTATTTACTCTAGGGAAAATGCTATATCTAGCTATACATGGTTGCTACTGTCCCACACCCATGTTGTATGAAGTTTGTGAACCAGATTGCAGATATTTAGATGTGCTTAGATACTGAAAGAGGCTTTTGGCACATCGGTTAAAGACTATCATTGTTTTCTGGGGGTTTGGAAACAGAGAAAGAAATGCCTTCAGTAAAATTTTATGCTATTTTGGGTCTTGCAGTTCAAGTCTACGCTGCTTTGGCTGAATTAACTGAAGTATTACAGTCAAAGAGTGCACTTGGCATTTGCTGTGGAAGCATGGATGATCAATAGGTAATACTGCAAGTAACCAAAAAAGAACAGCAAAAGGTGGTTATGTTGGGAAGAGCAAAGTCCAGTTCCTTTGCTTTCCTTTAAGAACTTTCCTTGGGATGTGCAGCTGAAGATAGGGACAAGTATCATTCATTGTCCCTTGCAGCACAGAGATTCTAACAAAATAGATGTAGAAAAGAATAGCAAAAGATCTGGACAGGTCAGTTGGGCCATTAAGTGTCAGGGTTAAAGATCTGGAGTCCAAAAGCCAAGGGAGTCTCTATCAATAAGGAAGTGCATGCACAATAGTTCTAGCACTTTATCTATAATTTGGGTTCCCTGCACTTAAAATTTACAGTCAGTCTGCGCATGACAAGGACAACGGCCTGGGATTTCCATGAGCCATGTAATAGACAATAAGCTACTGTTACTCATTTCGTGGGATCAGTGGGAAAAAAGGAGTAAGATTTCAAATATGCCTACAGTGCTAGGTTGCTGTCAGCAACTGCAGGGTTGGTGGACCAGAGGCATGTTATTCATCTGCATAGTTGCAAATTCTTGTAAAATCTAATGGTTATACTTTTACCTCTGTAAAATAAATAAATAGTGTTCAAAGTCTAATAGGCAGGGCTTGAGGGACCTCTATTTCACAGATGTGCAAAAGCTAGAATATAAATAAAATTTCTGTGCAGTTACTTGAGAAAGTAACATGTTATAAGGTGGTGCTTTTATTCATAAGCTGTAACTTTACAGCATCTTTTTGTCTCATTATATTTTCTGATTATTATGAGTCAAGTTTCCTTCAGTGTGCAAGATTCATAATTAAGCATACTTTTCATTAGGGGAAAAATGTTTACTATAGGTTTTTCTACAATGTCACCTGTATCTCTGCACTGTGGTTATCACAATTCCTCCTTCCCTGTCATAGACCTGTTATTTTCCCTCATGTTTTTTAGGAAATGATTAGGAGTTATACTCTTAATTATTTTTAATGTGAGTTTAAATGTACCAGTTTACTTAGAAGTAATTGCTTTTGAGAAGCAAACAATATGCTTTAGGGAATATTTTCTAGATTTTAAATTGAGCTCTGTGAAAGATCAGACCTATGCTAAATATGCAACATGAATCTATTATACTATGCTTAAAAAAGCAGAATGGAGATGAACATCAACCAAAATTACAAAATGTTCACTTCCAGGGAACAGGTCTTGACACTGAGAGAAAAAAATTTACACATTTGTTTTCATATATACTAATAGGAAAGACTTTAGAAAAAAAAGTCAAGCAAAATCTCTACAAAGTTTGTTTATATTATGAAAATATCAAGCAAGCACTTATATTAATTTTCTGTATTGAGATATTGTCATCTTCATTTGCTAGTGGTAATTAGTTCAATTAGCAGACTTTTTTTTCTTCTTTTTTGGAACTATGCAGAATTAGCATTTTCAAAATAGTAAGTGTATAAGATCAAGCTTGCTGAAATACAATTTTGCACACTATTTAATTCGCCTCCCCTGTCTCAACTCCCAAGAAATGTAAGTTCTTTAGGGTCAGAATTTGTCTTTTGTTTCTGTAAAGTTAAATCTAAAAAATATAACAAACATTTGTGGCTCTTTTAAATTTTAAATAGGACTTTGTTCTGGTTTGAGTTTTTCTCTGATATTTTAAATCAATCCTTGCCAGAATTTGGAAATACATTACAGAAGATTGTGACTGCATGGGAAGAAAGTAGAACTGACTCTGAACAAGAAGGAAGCCAATCAGTTAGTTTTGAATAGTTCATTCTTTATTTTCAGAAGACTACTTGTAACAAGTCGTTCCTTGTCTCATTCTCCACAGTTTTCTATATTTTTCTCTCATATCTCAGGAGAAATAACATTCTTCTTCATCAGAACCGATGTACCCTGTTAAGTCATTAAGATAACAGGATCTCCCGTCATTCTGCTACGTTATGGGGCTCTTGCTGAAGGTGAACACCTTTGGAAGACAAAAAGAGTTTTGCAGAATTTCCCTTTTGAAATGGCTGTCTAAGAAATTACAACTGTTCATATAAACACACTACCTTTTTGTTGCTGTTTCTAGAAATGCTTTACACAGACTTGCGACTGAGTGTCTGAGTGGAGGAGGAATGCAGGTATTTGAGATCCACATCCTTCTGTGCCTGAGCTCAGCACCAAGCGCAGCAGGATCTTCAGCTCTGTTGAGATTGTGGTGCACAGCAATATTTGAAATGCTTGGTGTGGAGTTCTGTGCTAAAGCAGTACTCAGCATGATATAGTTGCATTCCAACCTGCAGGCTGTGATTCTTAGCACTTTCTTATTTCTAGATAAAACAAATCATTAAACTGATTTGGTTTGTTAATTTCTGATTATTGTGGTACTGTATTCTGAAATTAAATTCTCTGAATAAGAAAATATTTTTTCACAAGCATAAATCAATAAGTATGTTCTACATCATGTTCTTTACAACAACTATTGCATATCTTATCTCTGACAATAAAATGTAAAGTCAATGGACACATAGTGCTCTGATGCTTGTAAATGCTTAGATTTTAAACTTTTTTTTCTTATGATAGTTGTTAAAATGGCTGTCAGTAGAGGAAACTCTGGAAGGCAGCTAAAATTTTGTCATAGAAAACCAGATTTCAGTTAATTATATTGAAAACATATTTCCTAATCTTTATAGCTATTACAAAATCTCAATACACCAAACCAAATAGGACACATTGTAAATAAACACAATTATGCTTTAAAAATTGCTAAGAAGGTAATGAAATAGCTTTTGATGAAATTTCACTAGTTCAAAAGAAAATAAACAAACTGAAACATATATAAAAATATAAAGGATGAGTTAATCTAGTAGATTGGTTTGGAATTGTCTGGTATTTTCTGAGAGATCAGTAGCTGATGCTTCTTGTGATGCTGTCATTGCTGTTGATGCAAAAAAGGTAATCTATAAAAGTTTCTAACCTTATGAAAGTGTAGGACCATGCCATATGCTGCTATGATTTCTTTTTGGATCAAGAATTCCTTTAAATTTCATTAATGAATTCATAGTGTTTTTAAAATGACAATATCTCTTTCTTCATTTTTGATTTTCAAAACTACTCAGACACAGCTAAATTTTTTAATGTGACTGTTGGCATGTATAAATGCATAAGCTTCCAAAGGAGTGTGTTTCACCCTGTAGTGTACAGATTACCCATTTAAGTAATCTGCTCCCTGTCCACAGAATCATACTGAAGCGTGTTAAATACCCTTTTAAATTAAATATTAAATGTCAAAAGTTCATGGTAGTTCATAAGAAATGGTGAAGATCATTAGTACAGTCTTCATTGATAAAAAGTGTTTGGATAGCATGGGCAGTTCTTTTGAAGACTCTCTGTGGAAGGAGTGAAAAGAAATTACACAATACAATAGCATATTTCTGCCAGAACACTTGAGAGGTTCATCTTGGAAACCACAAAATTGTGACTCTGGCGTAGCACTCATCCAGACAACAATATCAAAATTATATGTGTCTTATGGACTTTATGAGTTGCAGAAATTTATTTCCTATACAAAGTAAATACTTGAAAGTGGCAGGTAGCATTCTCACACATTTGCTGAGAAGTGAGAAATCTGAGGCATCTAAACAACTCCAGATTTTTGAGAAGCCTCTGCTTTAAAATATGAATGCATTTGTTCATGTGAATGGAATGAACCTTTGGCCTGCAGCAAATTAATACGTGCCATAAATGACCTTGATGTACTTTCTGCCACAATCTTTATGATTGCTGTCATTAGCTTTCCTTTTGGTGTTCTTCAGATTTTTTTTATTCTTTACCTATATTGTCAAAACATGATTATTTGTAGTGTGTATGTGCAGTAGTTGCAGTTTATCTCTCCATAGTTTACAGAGAGAGTTAGAAGCCAGCAACTGTAATTACTTCCATGTTCATAGCTTAGCAGTAAACTTGGAAAGTGAAGATATGCCATTGATGCAGTACATCAAGGAAGAATTACAGGATGAAATCATTGCTATACATTCTTTTGGTTTAATAATGGCTGTTACTTAAATTTGGTTCTGGGGGGGTTTACCACGGTCTGTTATGTTTATGTGAACACTCAAAGAGAGTTTAAGTTACCTGTTTTGTGAATACCTTTGTGTTGTACTTATTTGCTACTTCTTCCATTTGGCTCAGCAAAATTGTAAATTCCAGATAATGACTTTCTAACCTGGCTTTGTGCTGTGTGGAACCTGTGCAGTTTTTACCCTAAGTGGTGGAATTACGTAAGCTAGGTTAGAACACATACATCAGAGTTCAACTGCGAAGTTTCACAGCCACTACTCTCTACTGCTTGCTCACATTTGTTAAACATATTTAAATGAGGCAGCTGCCTCTAAGGTTGAAATGAGTATAATTAAGACTAATATGCAACAGGTATTCTCTAATAATGGAAGTCTTAGCATCTAAGGATACAACTCATTTGCACAGAAGTTTACATGTAGATTTATTTTACATGTATAATTATTTTTTGATATTTTGGCAGCTAAATTTGAATACTCTGTATGTAGAATATAGCTTATTTGTTGTGGTTCATGTTTTTATTTTTTCTTTCTGCCATAATCATGCGTATATTTAAATATTATTTTCTTACCGGGGCAAAGTCTAATTCAACACAAGAAATATTTAATTTCCTGAACATCACCAGTATCACCACGTGAAAAGATGCAAATCTTTCATAATCTATATGATGAAAAATATTTAGCAAAATATGGAACACAAGAGGTAGATCTAAGTGACCTGAAGATACTGAAGGGTCTAATTGGATATAGCAGGTAGCAAGAGGTCTGAAGTTAATATAAACTTTCTTCATTTAGTGAATTAAGCAACTTTGCTTAGGCCAAACAAAAAATATATGCTAAATTGGAAAGGAAATTCTGATCTCCAATGTACAGTTCCTGTGCCCATTCAAATGGTCCACATTACCTGGTTCTCAGCTGCTGAAAATCAGGGTTGGTTTCCTACGCGCATTTATCAGTATGTTTCCTCTTGGTTCCCTGAGAGTCCACTAAACTTCCTCTTGTATTAGTCTTGGGGGGTACCATTATATTGGCATCCAGTTTTAGAAGGGAGAGCACAATTATATTTTTAAGGATATCTGTGGGCACTGCTGCGAAGCGTGTGATAGCAGGGCATTTTTGTCACAACCTAACTTTTACGCAGAAAAGTGTGAGCTCACCTTCTAGAAAAGTGCTCTGTGCTAAAGTGGTTTAGCCAGCCAGTAGTTAAGAAAATTGAAGCAAGATTAGG
>NW_005054323.1:6074303-6082332 GCF_000277835.1 Geospiza fortis
ACATGGTGCTCAGTTCTGGCCAGCTGGCTCATGGCACAGTCAAGGCTTGCATTCCATTGCCTACAAATATACTCCCATACTTGTAATAGCAATGTGAACAGGGGAGTGGTCACGCTGACCTCACAAACAGCTCCCTTCTAGCTCAAGTGACAGGCATGAGGGAAGCCATGTGTCTGGGAGGGGGATGGTGAGGCCAGTTGCTTTTCAGATGCAGCTACTGTCTTCTAGAGGTTCCCTTTGAAGTGCCCAGCTGCCACTTAGCAATGTAGCTCACCCCTGGCTCCAGCTAACTCTCTTGCCTCTTAGGAAGGCCTGGTTGCCTATTTACAGTTTGCATGGAGTGATGGAGAGATAGGCTTCCTGTAGGCTTTGTTCTCTCCGGTTCCTTGTCGAAGAGCTTCCTCATTCGTTTCAATTTCTAGTCTGCCTGGTCTTTTTTGGAAACTGTAAAAAAGCAGAATAAATTTTAAGTTCACATTAGTTTCAGAACACTATTTTTAATGAGTTATGAATGCTCTGGATTTAAAAGGTCCTTGTTTCTGCTGGCAATGACTGCTACATTACTTTTTTGTTTTGTTTCAAAACAGTCCTTGAAGACTTAGATTTGAAGACCCTGAGGAGAAATTACTAGGATTTAACCTTCAGTTTCCTTCTGTTCCTACCTCTCTGCTCTCCACTTAGTTTTCATTTGATGGAAGATTGCCTAAAAAATGCTTATTATGATAATAAAATAAGAACAGTCTGAAATAGTTGAATTCCCCAGGAAATAACAGTAATTTTTTTCTAAATTAACATTTGTCATGGGACTTAATGTGGTCATTCTTTTTTAGGGACTGAAAGGAGATGCACAGATTTAACATGTGTACCTTGTTAGCAATGTTTTGACAAAGAGCAGCAGCTGTATAAACTAATCTTCCTGTAGCTTTCACACATGGGACTCAATTAACAATGAGCCACTTTCAGTATCTAATCCTTTCTATAATTTAAAAAAGAGTTTCCTGGTTTCTGTACATTTTTCCATGTCTAACTCTTACCTATGAACTGAGGCAAGTGGCAGATTGTGAATGGACTGACCTTGCATGACATTTGATATGTGATTTATAGAAGACAATGGCACTTGTGTTTATATTCCTGGTAAACTCAGATTAAAGTGAAGATTAAAGTCTGTTATTTGCAGAACATTGTAGTGATTGCAGGATCTAGAAGCAAGCTTTGTTTGAAATTCCGGTGTTTCAAGCTCTGAAGTGTAGAGAATCAAGAAGCATTGCCCCAGGTATGTCATTCAACCTCATTGTGGTGAGTGCTCTGGAGGAAGGAGGAAGGAAGAGCTCTGTGGTTATTAATCCTGTGAACCCATGGTATGTATTGTAAGAAAGTCTGTATTTACCTATGGCACGGTCAGGTCACAAGACTGAAAAATTGGGCCTTTGACTAATTTCCAGATGGATCTGTGGCCAGAAATGGAAGTATTAGTACTTATGCAGTGAAATCTCAGGAAATTTTGAGAGATTTTAGAATAAGAGCAAATTAATGTGAGCTCCATTTTAATTGCACTTGAAATTTCAACCTTTGCTTTGAAATTCCTGCATTAGAATGATCTACAGAAGACATTCTGGAATTACAGGGGCTTCTTGTCTTTTGCAAGTGAGCAGGAAGATGCCAGAAGGATATAAAGGCAGAGCCCAAATATTATGTCATTATTTTTTTTCCTTTCACCTAGTAAAACTTCAGTAAAGTTTGAATTGCTAAATTCAGAATAGGCTATTGTCACTACTTGCCAAATAGTGCATGCTTGTGCATCTGTCTAATCTATATATGAAAGCCACAAACAGAAGCACATAATTTGGCACAGCACCAGAAGCATGCCTCGGCACACTTCTGGAGATTCTTCCAAATGACTTACTGATTCAAAAATTCTATAATGTTTGCCTGTGAGCACGCGCTGAGTGTCTGGAGGAGTTAAGCATGAGCTCCGCCAGAAAGCTGTGTGTTATGTTTGAATTCTGGGATATGATGATTATGTGCCCCTACTAATTTACCAGGAGTCCTAGATGCGATATTTTTGTGGTGGTTGTTGTTACTGTTTGTCTGTATGTATGTGTGTGTGTGAGAAATGGTGTTGTTTTCACTAAGAGAAAATTCACAGAGGCAGTGTGCATAAAATGAACAGATATTGAAGACTATTTCTTAGTCAGAATTGCTTCCCCCCACCCCCTTTTTGTTTTCTGCTATAACTTCCCTCTCTTTCTCTTGAAATTTAAAAAATAGGGTATGACCACTGTTTAGAGACTTCAAAACTAGAATAGAAACCTTTTCCATACAATAAATTATCTAATCAGGAAATCAGTCTTTTTATTCCTTTAGTAACCACTTTTCCACATGTTAGACTCTTTAGGGTCTTAGACACATCTTTTATTTCACAGTAAAGTGTTTCAAATATTCAGATAAATTTAAGAGTACAACTCCATGAAACAGCTGAGATGACTCTGGCATCTTTTTTAAACAAGTCATCCATATTCCCCTCTGGTATCTCCCTACAACTTCCCACAGAAGCCTTCTCTTGCTCTGAAACTGCTGGTTGTTTGTCTCATCTCTTTGCTTATTTCTGTTTTGTGCTTGTGGGAAGTGTTTAGGTAATCAGAGGATGAATTTAGTCTGGAAACTCATTGGTTTAAAATACTATATTAACAAAAAGCAGATGTAATGATTTGATGCTTTGAAATATAATGCAATGGAACACAGCACAAGACTAAGTAGCCATTTCATTTTTTGACGGGGTGTGATTTTTCCTCTTAGCTTTAAAACAGTAATTCAATTCTCTCATGCCTCTTTGTCACTCTAGATGTAAAAATACAAAATTTTAAATAGTGTATTCTGTTGGAACTATTTCTCTATAAATTACTGTTTTAGCTGCAAATGTTTAGAAGTGAAAAAAGATGCTTTAGAAGAGGAAAGGATATTTTAGTTCCAAGGCAAGTTTTCCAAAGTGGTATTATATTATGCCAGAATAGCTGTCCTGGTAAATCTGCTGTTTTGGACAAATCTTTTGTTAATGAGCCTTTATTTGATTGCACACTGTATGTGCCAAAAAGTGAGATAGGTGCATCTGCACTCTGGTTCATACTTAGGTCCATCTTTCATCAGAACAATGACTGACATTGTATAAAAACTGAGAGAAATCTGAATTTTCTTAGGTTTTAGAACCTTTGATGTGGAAATATTGTCACCTCACAGTTGTAAATGCAAAAATACCATTGTGGTTTTATTTCTTGATGAATAGAGAGCGGTGAAAGACAACTTATGTCATGAATTGAGATTCTGGCTTTTAGTCTGGACACTACTAGGAGATACAGGCAAGCGCAGCACATTCTGTTGCAACAAGAAAAAGACAGAGCCTGTTTTGTCTTTTTTTACTGTGGTAGGTTGACCTTGGCTGGCTGCCACATGCCCACCCAGCTGCTGTCTCAGTCTGCCTGCTCAGCAGAACAGGGGAGAAAATGAGGACAGAAAGCTGGTGGGTTGAGATAAAGACGAGAGGTCACTTACAGATTACCCCCATTGGTAAACATACTCAGTTTAGGGAAAATTGATCTAATTTATTGTCAACTAAAATAGAGTTAGATTGTGAGAAACACAGGGAAAACATAGCCACCTTCCTCCCACCTCTTGCCTTTTTACAGGATCAACCTTACACCTTCATTCCTGACTCTTCTACCACTCTCTGTCCTGGGCCTAGTGGTGCAGGACGATGGGGAACTAGGGTTTTGGTCAGTTCAGAATAGCTGCTCTCTACATCTCCTTCACCCTTTTCCTGTGCTCCAGCATGCATCTTCTCCACGAGTGTAGTCCTTTAGGAAATGTTAACCTGCTCCAATGTGGAGTCCTCCACCAGCTGCAGTGTGGACATCTGAACATGAGGAGAAAATTCATTGTGTGGGTAAACTGGTTTCCCAAAAAGGCTGTGGAGTCTCCCTCATACAGAGATACCCAAAATTTGACTGGACACAGGCCTAAATTACATACTCTAGGGGACTCTGCTTGAGCAAGGAGGTTGGACCATATTACCTCCCGTGCTCCCTTCCAAACTTACTCATTCCGCAATTCTGGTACGGTCCTTTCCGCAGGCTGCAGGGAAATGCTTGTTCCACCATAGTCCTGGAGCACCTCCTCCATATCCTTCTCGTGTGAGCTCAGTATTTTTAGGGTTATTTATCACAGCTTTCCCTCAGTCCTCATTGTTTTTCCCTTTGTAGCATACATTTTCCTAGGGGCACCTCCATCTTGGCGGAGGCTCTGGCTTTGCCCTGTGGCGGATCTGTTTGAGTCTGCTGGGGCCAGGGCAGACACTGTCTGTTCCACAGAGGCCAGCCCTGCATCCCCCCAGTGCCAGCTCCTGGCTACCTACACCCAGTTCACTTGGCATTGAAAGGTGTTTCCTCTTGGAAGAAGACTCCATTCATTGCATATGCTATGGGGCATTAAGTCTTTCCTTAATAGGTAAAAAAGAAGGAAGTGAGACTTCTTCCTTCATACTTCAAACTTACTGCATTAAGCTTAGCATGTATCAGATATGCAAAGCATCACAGATATATTCTGCATTACATTTTTAAAATACTTGGTATGGAAAAAAAGAGTCAATAACAATTGTACTCACTGTTTTGAAGGCAGTTTTTAAACACATCTCTTCTTGTAAGAAGGATGAGACCTGATATCAGTTGTTTCAAATGAGGTCTGGAATGAGCTTAAATCAGGAGATGTGAGGAAAATTTGAGTTAGTGTAGGTAAACAGTTTTTTGGCTTCTATGAGGGAAACTGTGGTTTAGTAGTTCAGGACTGATTTATTAATTTCAAAACTTTTGACAAAAAACTTTACATTTGTGTACTTTCTTGTTGTGTTTGGAGACTCCAACCTAAATGCCACTATTCTTCATTCTTCTCTTCCACCCTTTTGCCTCCTCCAAACAATAGTGAAATTTTAGGACAGTAGTGTGGTATATTAAATATTCTTCAAATGGGTTTAGAGTTTTCTCTCTGTATGGAAAACCTTTTAAAAGTAAGCTAAATAAGCACAGCTGCAAACTCAGCTACTCTCTTCTGCACTCCGGTGAAAGCTTAGTACCAGCTCTTGGTGTGAAGATTCTTAGCCTGTGCTGAGTGGCTTTGTGCAGGAAAATTTATTGCATTGGCAGAGTTTAGAAATATGATGGCATTGCTAACTCTGGTCAATGCTGCAATGATTGCCCAGTGTAGACAGATTGTTAAATGAAATACATCTTGGAAGCTACCATATTTTCTTGTGCAACTGGTGTGGATGGGCTGCTGAAGAGAGAATTCATCAAATACAGTTCATATCTAGCAATTCTTCTTCTAACTTTTAATAGAAAAAAAGTTCCTGTAGTTACTTTTGTTAGGCTAACAATTCATCATCAGTAGAATTAAGATTAAAAGTTTGTGGGAAAAAGTATATGAAAAATAACCTGAAATTAATATTACAATGAATGTTATTCTGCTGTTGTAGGAACAGAAAAATGCATCCAGTATAACGAATACTATTTTTATATATCCTTATGTATCCCTAACACTAAGGCAGGAAATTAATTTCCTGTAGTGTTTCTATTAAAATGATATAGAAGATGAGATCTTGACTTAACAGTTTTCCAGCACGTGTTTTTAGACCTGCGTATAGGTTTGTCAAAAATTTCAAATCTCCATTTTCATTTTGTATGCATCCATTCAGATTGTAAACTGTCTTAGTCCCAGTCAATCAATGGCCAGGAACTTGAATTCTCTGGGAATTTAGATCAGGTTCTTCAGTTTTATTAGTGAGCTTCCCCTTGATTCCTGCCTGAACGCAGTTAAAAGGCAAAGCTCATTTGGACATTGCTAGGTGCTTCAGCTTTGCTTTTAGACTGAAACTCAACACATTTGCTTATCTCCAGTCATGGTAAGGCAAAATCGTATTTGTAAAACACTTTGAAACACTTGAATAAAAAGCAGTGCAGTGCTTATCAGTATAAAATCAGCAATTCTCCATGGATATTGCATTGTGCTGTCTTGGAGACTCCTGTGTTACCTTGTTTCTAAAATATGAAATGACTGTGGCATTTCACAGATTGTGGTTTTGGAACTGTCAATAAGTCCTGATAAGGAGTATATATAAGAATCTAAAATCTCTGGACCAGATTTTTGGGAATTCAGTGTTCTGTTTTGGCTTGATGACTGGGGGCAAGTTTTTCAAATTTTATCCTTACAATATTAATTTTATGCTGATGGGAAAAAAACCTGAAACCTTTTCCCTGAAGTCTATAAAATTAAAATGAAAACTTGGGCACTCTAGTAGATCCGCAAAAGAGATGAAATTGTGTTCTTATATAATATGATAAAATCTTCATTTTTAAGAGCATCATTGTCAAAATATAAGTCCCGTTTTATAACTTTGTGTCCTCAATTATGTTTAAAATCTCATAAGTACATTGTCATCTGGGGTGGGGGGAAAGTTTTCTGTTTTGCCCAAAAATGAGTTTGCATTTCTGAATAAAGCACTGATGTGTCACTGGGGCAGAACAAAGTCCAGCCACTTTTTTGCACAGATAGAGAGGAAGAATGATCCTGCAATGGGTGGTATAGTCTAACAGTTGGCAGTAGTGTCACATCTGGCACTGAGGAGAGTTTTGTTTTGGCTTAATCACAGTGAGCTGCACTGCTTTTTAAAATAATTTTGGCAGCCAGCACCAGAAACATACACTCTGTTGGTATAATCTGTAATTGAGCGTGATTTAGAACAGAAACAGAAAATATAGTTGAAGGCAGGACAACACATTTGGCCACTATTTATCTAGTGGTGGTGGAACGGGTTTACAGTGACTCCTTGTCTTTGGTAGTGAAGGATGCTGCATCAAAGGGAAAATATAGGAAAATATGAACACCCCATCTGGCCCCCCAACAAACACAAATTTCAAAACTCAAGCCCCCCAAACTTAATTTTTTCCCCTTTTTTATTCTGTCCCAGTGCTGGATGTCCTCTTGTCTGCTGTCCTGCCATTCAGAGGAGGTCTGTGGTAGGATTGTCTGCTGCAGTGTTCTTTCCAAGCACTGTTGTGGTTGGAGCACACACTAATTGATGATTATTGAACATGGACAAATCTCAGTCTGAAAATGATAAAAACTGCACTCAAGAGACTTGGAGCTGCTACTGTGATTAACCAATAAAAGTCAGGAATAAAAGTGTTGTCAGAAATGCCTGCTGAAGAATGTGGTCTTACTCAGATAAAAGACTGAGGATTTAGTCTTGTTTCTTGTGAACTGGTGACTGTTTTATAGAAAAGCATAATTGAAATGGCTGAGAATGGCGAGAATGAATAGGCATGGTTTACTGAGCAATTGTTGCTCTCTTTGATGCGGCTACTCTAGAAAATCATTAAGGCACATTGATAGATCCATGAGAGGAAACCACTGTCCCTGTTTATATCTGATTTGCTCTGTAGCTGGGGGATTTGAACCATTAGCAGGCCAGTTTTATGCGCTACTTTTACTTGTGTTTTACACTCCTCCTCCATGCCTAAACCTGAACAAGTGTAGCACATAGTACATCCCGCCCTTTCTTAGAAGATCAAAGCTATTTTAGAAGCCTTAAAATATTGGAATATGTAAATACAAGTTCCTGGATGAATAGCTGCAGAAAAGTAAAAGTTTGCAGTACCATCTCTGGTTCTTCACTTTGAAAGTTACTTTTGGTGTAGGAGTGAAAGATGCATGGACAAACAAAATAAAGTAATTTGTGTTAGTTACAAAAGGCTGGAGAATTGAGCCTTTCAGAGCAAAACATTTTGCATACCCAAAGTGGCATGCTCAGAAAAGATATAGCTACATGAAAGAGGAAAAGAGCATTTATAAAATTAGGAGAAATAGTGGAGAGCGCCCTTATCAAGAAAAAAATTGAAGACAAAAAAGTAATCTGAGCTGAGGGGTCCTTTCTTAGTTGTGAGCAGATTTGTGCTGCTGTGATTTCTTTTTTTTTTTTTTTTTTTTT